>NW_017256836.1:322034-406578 GCF_001594055.1 Mycetomoellerius zeteki | reverse complement strand
TAAAATTAGGTATTAATTAATTATTAGGTATTAGTTAATGATTTCTTTTATTAATCTTATATTTTTAATTGTTTTCATTCATAAATTCAATACTTTCAAAGAAAATACGATAAAAAATACCTATAGGTATGATTTAGGCGACCGGTTGCCTAAATCGTATCTTTTGCAGCATGTTATACAAAAAGATTTATAACAAATTAATTTGTTATTGATGGAAAGTTAAATATGTAATAATAAGCGTCCAAAACCTCAAGCTACAATTTCTAATGTTCATTTGCATATAAAACGGTACCAAATGGAAAATATAATAAAAAATAGGTTAAGCGGTACGCATTCGGCAACTTTCCCCTATTCATTGTATAAAATTGCTAATTAATGTTTATTTTCTACAAATAAGACTTTTTTATAAAAAATTTCCTTGTACGAATACCTTTTGCACTTACTGCATATAACATCTTTGATTTAATCAATCCAAAGTTTTTTGTATAAACAACGTGCTATACGTCATTTTTCCAGATAAAACATGGCATATTTCGGAAAAAATATTTTGATATATAAATATAAATTTAGAAAGAGCAATGTGATGCCAAAAAGTACTGTGTTATAGTTTAAAAAATCTGCTTATATGTTACAAGTACTGACAAAATTTTGATCAAGCTGGAAACAAATACTGTATTTATTTGAAACGTTTATTTCAGTATCATTTATGCTGTTGTTTATCATTATTGATTGCATTTTAATTGACGAAATGATCGTCCAGTTTACAATATCTCATGCAGTTGTTCGTTAATTATGGTGATTCATATTCATATTGTCCATATATCGATAATTGTTCTAGCTTTTGTTGTCGTTGAGCATGCTGGTCTTAGGAGACGAGAGTCTCGTCGCGGAAAGAATAGTTGACGGCAATGATGTATCATCACAAGTGACCACTGTTTTTCAAGCTCAACCGAGCGCTCAGGAATTCATAGGAGGAAAAAAATTAGGAAAAAGAAGCATCGATCTGCTTTCCTTGCCCTACATACGCACTTACACTCCCGTGTTGCCGTGGTAAATAATACAAATAAATATCTTGTCAACGGCGCGAATGTAAAAATCTCGAAACAGCAATTTGGCGCTGACAGTTGATTTATGCGTTCGATTTCTCAGGTATCGATTGGGCGGATTGAGTAGCTACGGATTGTACGGCAATGGTTGGTATCCGTCGGGCTGGCCGTTGTCATACGGTGGTTGGCACGGTGGTTGGTATAAAGGATGGTAAATTTTGAGTCTTGAAGTATGCGACTGTCGCTAGGAAAGTACGCATCGATTTTTTGGCACCTTTTAACATTTGATAATTTACGAGTGTCACAATTCGCGTTGTCGTAATTCATAATATTCGTTGAGTTATTTGTGGATACATTGTAGAAAGCGTCATGACAAGGCACATATCTATGTTAATTTTAAATTTAGATTTTACAATAGTTGTTAGTAGATATTTTGAAATTTTTCGTATTTATGGTGCCAATTAGTTGTAATCATGTGCCAATAGTAAGACGATACAGCACTCGATCACTTACACATAAAAAGAAATGAAAATTAAAACTAAATAAATAAGTCATATGTAGAAAGAGCCAAATTATTGTGTACGTACCTTTAACCGTTTCTTTATATATGTTGCCAATATTTCTTCGCATATGGTGAGATTCTTGTCCGTATCCTGTGTAATTAATCAAACAAAATCTCTTTTAGAACTTATTAAAAGATGAGTTGTTTCACAAACAATAAAGAAACACTTCATTAATCATTTTCTATGAATGAGACCTTTAAAATATTTGTTAACTCTTTGATCTTTTGTAACTTTTGCTCTTGATCGGTGGTCCGTGAAACATTGCACTTCTGATATGATCCGTACATTTCAAGGTGAAGACGATAGGTTATTCGACAATGGTTTTAGAAGTGCATACTTATCACTTATTCGCCGCAGTACATGTCCTCATGCGCAAGTTACGCAGGGGGTTGCTTAGAAACGAGACGGTAACAAATATTTTATCGGTTTTCCAAGTATTGAATGTTTAGTGTTTTGATTTCTCCTACTCTCCTCTGACGAATAATAATTGTATTACAACGTTCATCCGACAATTGTAATTTCTTCATTTATCCTTCGACTTAAATTAGATATCGATATAAATTAGATATCATTAACTGATTTGAGAGTTGCCGTCTACAGAATTATTATCTACAGCGAGTATTGAAACTCAGTGGATAAATCGTCTCTCTTTCACAATGCGCTTATTTACTTTATCTAAATACATGCTATACTTTTATAACATTTAAGTAATAGAGGAATATAAATAATATAAATAATTAAAAAGCTTTAATGAATATAAAATATATTATTTGTAGAGTTTACCAAATACCATAATGATAGTTTCCTAAGTTATCCATTGCATTTCTTGTCTCCCTGTTCTTTGTTAGAGGGCAGTCAGAACTCACATAAAATCGATTTTGCCACTTTCCCGCAGGGATAACTGATCCGCGCAGTCATTTCTGCTTAGCGAGTCCACGATACATTGCGAATACTTACATTTACACATAATATACATGGTTTTGTGAATATTAATGCTTTAACATTTGATGCAAAATGAGAGCAGAATACAATCTAAGCTAAGAAGAATAATAAAAATAAAAATAGGATTCATATACGTTTGACATAATTATGATAGTAGGATATTGAGAGTTAAAGATTAATTTGTATTTCTTTTAATAAAAAATACTTGTTGCGGTGATGTATTTAGAAATGTCGTAAAAATGACGTTAACTGGATAAATATTTAAATAGCATTACAGATATTTAACATTTTTACTACTAATTCAATTTAATTACTCATAAAAATGAGTATTCTTTCAGATATATTAATTACGAAAACAATTGATACTTTTTTTTTTATTAAGAAGCAACAATTACATTTAATAAATGTTCGTCAGAATAGATATTAAATTTTTGTTTTCTTTGTAAGTTTATTATATTTATTTAACACCAGTTTAGATTTTTTTTTAAATATCATGTAGGGGATTGTAGTCAAACTTCACCGCGAGAGTCAAAGATCAACTCGATGTATACTTTGAGATTGCGCGTTTATTAGCTCCATTGTGGACAGTGACAGTGAAGGGAGAAGAGCGGCAGCATCTCCCTCCGGATGGACCAGTTTTTTGTCCTTTACGACTGACCGCAAAAAATCAGAAAATAAGAGTCAAAGGCTAACTGGGTGCGTTTTGTGGTACGGTGTTTGTATACGTTCGAGTGGACAGTGGTCATTGTTCCGGGGGCAGCATCCCTCGTCGGATGGACCAGTTTTCTAAGCGGGCACGAGCCTGCGATGATGAGCCAGAATAACAGGACCTCTCGTTACGCGAACGAACAGGTTTCGTTGAACGGGCGGCTATGAAGCGCAGCCTGTCGGGGAAACAGCTTGTGATCTGTATCAAGTGAAAACTGGTCCATAGTTCAGGCCCTCAGTTCAGCAGCCCGGTGCCGTCCACGTGCGATCTGGCCGAGATCAGAGATCAAATTCTCAAGAAAAGCAACGAGCTCCAAATACGAGAATGGGAGCAGGTTCTACTGAATAAACGGGATCACGATCTTCAACCGCGCATCGGAAATGTAGAGCAGGTGGAATGTTTAGATCTGCGAGCGTACGAGGAAATTTCTTGTTTACATTAATGTAATGGATTCGCGAGAAAGTAATCGATTTAGTCATGCGCGAATTTTCCTCTTTGTCTTGAATAACACGTGAAAATATGAAGCATAAAATACATATAAATACTCATTAAATAAATTGCTTGTTTTGAAAATAAAGTAAATCAAATTTGGAAAATCGTTTATTATTGTTAATTAAAATTGTTTATTTTTGAATAAAAGAGCAAAGTTGCGTATTTATAACAATGAAATAATAGTAATAATACATAAACGCATTTAATGAATAATTAATTTGTAATTAATAAACTCTAATTTGTAATTGATAAAAACTAATTTTGCAACGGGATTACTAACAGAATCGCCAGTTTTTATAGTCTGTGTATTAATAGTAGTCGCCATTGCAAGATCTTGTATTATATTTTTTGAAGAGAGCACTGCCGTCAAGCGTTAAATGAAGAATACGATAAAAGGAATTGTAGTTCGGATCTAGGGACAAAGAACGTGCAGTACTCAACCAAAAGGACGCGAAAACAAAGGCCGATGACGTGTGTGTCACATGAGACGTCGAAACCAGCCCACATTGGCCACTTCTTTCACCTGTCCATCACTCCCTGTCCTCTAAAGAGGACGCTTCTGAAAGAGGACATTTGCGTTTCCGCGCTCGTACCAGCCATTGTATGCCTTTATCGGCTGTTTCATGCTCTTCTCCGCTGGCAGTTCGCTTCACTGGCGACCGTGCGTTCGGTCGTAGGAAATGTATATCTGACGTGGGAGACAAAATAATTGCATGTTATACCTTTAGCTGTAATCGGTGCAATCTTCGTGCTATCAACCTTCATCAGTCCTTCGATATTTTTATTTTTGTGTAGGAATATGAAAAGAACGAACACATGAAAACTTGTAGCAAACAAAAAGTATTCGGTTACAGATATAAATCTTTTTATTAAAAAATCTCTTTATTAAGCTCTGTTATAATTTGAAAGTATGTTTTCTCTGTCAATATAAAAGTTCGGTAAATAAGAAAAATTTTAATAATATTATATATTTTTGTTTAGTTATAAATGTTAATTTGTTTTTAGTTATTTATGCTACTAATTCGTGTTAAATAAGAGATGTCTTATCATGAAAAGTTACATATATTTGTTGGTAAACGAATTTTAAGAATGAGTAAGCGATTTGACATAGCGATTGATTTAATGAGGGATGCTGGTAGAGAGGCTGACAATATGAGTGTAAGAAAGAATAGTAAAGGAAACTTCCGCTGTCGAGATAATTTCAGCTTCGGTTGCGAGAACCTGTTTCCCGCGGGGGGCCACGAAAGGGTCTTACTACCTACACAGCACATTACCTCCATTCGTATCGGTAACGAGGTCGACTTTACTCCGCAGCACTCTTCCTCCGGGATAAGGGGGTGAGAGGGTCATAGACACGCGCGTGGTATTACCGGGACACCCCGTATATAGGAAGGGCGTATTTGTTTTACTGCCTGGCTGCCGGCATTGGTTGAGAACGTGCTCTGCATTCTTGAAATCGTGCCACCCTTGTTACGGCATAGACTCTCCACCATCATCCCCTTCGCCTCGCCATCAAACCTGGCTCTTTTCCTCGTCGCCGTAACCATCATAAGAAGGATCGTCGCCGATCCGCTCCCCTACGTCCTCCTCCGCGCGATCATAAAAAAAATTCTTAACTCCTGTAATACTCTCTACAATATGCATATAAGTACGCTGTACAAGACATACTTTACAAGATGTTTTTGAAACTGAGGAACATTCATCTGTTCATCGAACATATCGCAATAAAATAGTTGGTATGATAAATAAATGTTAAGATTACAGTAAAGATCCTCTATTATCTTCAAAAATTAGCTGTAAACATTGAAATTATCGAATTATTTATCACTTACTACATTATAACATAACAATATATCTACATAGTTCGAAGAACTTAGACTACATTTAGGAGATACATTTTCACACCTGGCGGTGTAGTCCTTAATAAGAAAAAGTCGTGGAAATCGCATCATTAATCTTACAGTCTTTACCGCTGTCAGGATCAGCGTTAAAATGGGAAGATTGTCTTCATCCTTTTCTTCAATGAGACTATAAAAATTTTTAACTTCTGCAATGGACACAAAGTGCTTCTCCAAAAACAGTGGAATATTCTCCTTCCGATTCGTGAAGAAAAATTTACTGCACTCGTTATTCTTATATTAAATAGTTTTTCAAATTTAATTGCGATATTAATTATTTATTGTTACTACTTGATTTATAAATACAATTATATTAGTATACAGTTCATATAAAATTAGCACACGGATTATCGTCATTGTAGCAATTTCTTTTTTATTAACGTAATTGCTTAAAAATTATATTTATTCTTTTCTTCCTAAGCCGATTCTTTGTATACTTTTAAATTCCTTAATGATCACAAGTAAAGTTATTTTTCGCTAGTTTAACTCGTAAAATTGTTATCTTCTTTAATGGTTGATCGGCTCTCTACGAGCCATCTTGGTCGGTGCCTGATTTTTCGATAACGGCGCATTGTCGTGCAGACACAGTCGTCACATTGCGGACTCAGACTATCTCGGCAAGACGAGAGAAACGGCAAAGGAAGAGTCCAGCGATTTCTGCCGATCCTAATTTACGGCCGGGATTTCAGGCGTTTATGTCTTTCCGATAAGGTCGTTCACGCAGATGCCAAGTCTGCACCGATGGATCTTCTTCATCCTGCACTCCCACTTCTTCTTATTCCATCCCCGTCGATTCTCGCGTGTCGATAGGACGCGACGAAATGTCAGAGCGGAGTTCGTTGTACGTCGTTCGTCGTTAACGAGAACAGGTATATAGGAGCGAGGTGTCGATTCGTCAACGGCGTGCGATCGCGTCGGACTCACGAAATTGCCAGCCATTCTTCCACGATTTTCTCCCAGAAATGATATTGATCGGCGCTTCGTAGAAGTCGTGGATGTAAGATTTAACTGCTTCTTACATAATAAAGTGCGATCTACGATGTCTCAAGAATGATGACTCAATATTAGGCTAGATACACAAATAAGAATCTCTTTTATCATTCATTGCAAGTCAGTATCGTCTTGTATTATTAAAAAATAATATTTACAATGTGTGAATGTCTATAGCGATAATTTTAAACGGACAGACTTGTGCAAAGGGACGCGAATTAAGTGAATTGTCTTGGACTTTCAACCGATCAAACAGAATCCGCAATAATATTTGTTTAAAGGACAAGCGACCGGAGATTCGCTTAAATTGGAAATTTTGCCTTTTTTTCCATCTATGAAGGGTGTTAAATTCCCTGTGAGATTCGATTGGTCGGCATTTTGCGGCGGGCACAGATTTCCTGTCCGGAAGAATCGACAAGATGGGTTTGTTCACGATTTTCTATCGGACTGACGCTTTCTTCACTGATTTCTTACGCTCTGCCAATCTTCAGGATAAGTCAGATATATTTTATTTGTAATGACATAAAAACGAATATCATTTTGGTTGTTAGTAAATATTATAATTACACACACACACACATCTAATATATTTAAATTATTATTGGTGATTAATCAATAATGCAATACCATAAAATTGACATAATTATATTAAATTGTCGCAGCAGTATATGTTAGAAGACGTATAATATTTAAAATATTAATATAACAAGAAAGCATTATTATTTTGTAATATCAGAAATACAAAAAATAATCTGGACTTTGTGTAAATATAATTTAATATCGATATATCTTATGCGAAAAATATTAAGAGATTTTAACTCTTTCTAAGATTTAAAATTTTTATTTTTTTTTTTCAAATTTTATTTTGAAACGTTTTAATTGCTGAATTTAACTCAATAACTCATTTATCGTTAAGTCAGTAGGCGAGACAGTATCTTCTATATTTGCGTCTAAAGAGCTCGAATTTTTGATATAAAATGTCTTTGACCTCGTAATCGTGTAAGATTCGTTAATTATTGCTGGACGGCCTCGCGGGTTAGGGATTGAATCAGAGAATCGAAACCGAAGTATTCATGGATGAAATTCGTCATCGGGCAGAATCACAGCGATATATAAAAATAACTACTTCGTGACGTGTAAAATTTGCGTTGCGGAATATGTCTAAATATGTGACTGATTGATTTGCAAAAGATACATAATTGATTTACAAAGTTTGGCACCTATTCTTACATCTCGCTGTTTCTATCTTTAAATTGATCGAAACGAATTAACATGCATATTGAAATATGTCAAATTTCTCTCATCTTTGTTTTATATTTTTGTAGCGATTATTTTATCTACATAAATCGCTATTAATTTTATATGATTTAATATATATTTGATACTAACCGAAAATAAAATTTTATTAATATTAAAATACTTTTTTAAACAGTTACTTTAATAATATTTTTACTATATAACCGTTAGATTCGAATCGCGGCTGAAATAAGAGATAAAAGGAAAATGTAGGAGACTTGGCATACTTTGTAAATTTTTATACAAAACGAAGTATTTTCGTATTCTCTAATTAAAAATTTACTTCTTAATATATTTAAATAACCTACATAATCATTTATAATGTAACGCGTACTCTCCGTTTCCTACAACTAGGTCAAAACGAATTGGCCGAATGAATAATTAATTCAGAACGATTAATTTGATCTTCGACGACTCAACGCGCGCGAGCGCTGACGAGACTCATTCCTTATCGAAGGACGCGAATTGTAAATGAGGCTATCGGTAGACCTACACTTTTTACTTTTGGCCGCTATTCTGCGACGTCGACAAGGGGGTGTTCGCTGGGGTAGGAGGGGGTCGAGATGGCCAGAATTTATAGCGTCTTTGCGATGGGACCGGGATAGAATGGGGGAGGGTAGGATGAGGCAGAGCCGCCCCTCAGACTCAATGTTTTCTGCAGGGAAAGTCGGAAGTCGAGCCGAACCTTGGCCAGGACTAGCCGTCTACCATACGTCTTGCTAACAGACCGAAGAGGTTTAGTCGTCGAAACGGAAACTAGAAAAAATCTTGTAAAATTATCCTACCGACTTAACGATCGTTTCTGCACAATGTGTCTTTGATTACAATGTCTCGGATCAATTTCCTGAATTTCGTGTCTTAAATCGATACGATACGGACAGGATAAATTTTTAAAGCGTTTCTGGCATGGACAATTGGTGTCCGTTATCGGGTAGATTTAGTTGGACGAGCGGGTCCCTCCATTTTCCGAATGGACTTCTGACCCCACCATCCCATGGCGCACGGGGATGCTTTTTATTAGACTCCGCCAAGATCACCCGGTATACCCGACCACGCGCGCTCGTGCGCGTATGCACGCTTGTGTCTTTGTGTACGTGTATAAATGTACGCGTGTTACACGTAGGACGAGATCGTATATGCGAAGGCAGTGGCCATGTTCAGAGTGGAGGGACAGCCCCATTCGCCAAATTAACTGCGTTAGACCGGGGCCTCGGAATTCTTTACGCTTTCCTCGACCTACGACCGGCCATTTTACGCTGGATCTCGCGACGGAAACGATCGTCGTTCCTCACCCTCGATTTTTTTTTCATCGTATTTTCCTCCACTTACCACGTGTAATTCTCCCCATAGGAGACGTGCGTTGGGCAGATTTACGACGGTATTACATTCGAAACGGCGAATTTCGTGTTTTTGCGCTCTGACGATTTATTTTGAACTTGTTGTCATCGCAATTGATTGAGAATTAAGTTAAGAATTAATAAGGAGACCGAATAGAGAATAAAAGAGAAATAATAAGAATTACGTACTAAATAATAACGTACACAATAATATATCAAATTTATTATAACTAATAATTAATAATTATTGCTAATGTAATAATAAATAAAAGTCTTTTTATATCGTGAGGAGTGTGCGGTGTTTATGGTAATTATTAATGGCACACGAGTCTTAGGATGGAAGTATTTCTTTGCAAACTATTCGAAAAGAGGCGAAAGTGCATAACGCGGGAAACTTAAGTAACGATTTCTCTAAGAAAGTTTCGCGCGGCGAGACTTTAAAGCCGAGCGCTTGAGACGGCTTCTTAATCGAATCACTAATGCTTGTAAAATCTTTGTTCGAGACTCCTTAAAGAGAAGGAGATGAAGCACTACGCGCGACTGAGAGTAAAAGCGTTTACTATGAGTTGACAAAGTTCCAGGTTGTAAAAGTGAAGTTACTTTTACCGACTATAAAAAAAGCTACAATAATATACTTCAACTCTGCTAATATCAATTACACATTATTTGACATAATTAATTTTATCTATTGACATAATTATATCTGATTACTTTTATAACGTAAAAGAGCTTAACGTATTTTTTCGTAACAAGAATATTTGTTTTAAAATGTATTTTATTTAATTTATTATTTATATTAATTAGTCCACTCAGGATAATATTATTTCAATGAAATGTAGAGAACCCATTTTCGGTATCGATTAAATTCTATTCCAAGAAGTTATCGACGAGATCGTTATTTAATTGGGGTTTCTATTAATCTACGGCCTGCAGCAAAACGCGGGTACTTCGTCCTGCCATCGTCAAATTTGCTACTAGCCAGTCCACCTTTGAAGGGTGCGTGATATCTGCGTTCGATCACGGACAACTTTCTGAATAGGTGATCACGTAAAACTGATTTAGCAATTTGCCCATTCCCGGGTGGCGCGATCTTAGTTCAAATTGAGTATAGTCCAAGTCTTACTCGGGTGAACCACTACTAATCCAATTCCAGAGATCTCGAGACGTTCCGAGGTGAATCGAGGATGTGCAGGGTGTGCGAGAGGAGGTGGCCAAGGGGTGGTCGAGAGAAAGAGCCGTCGGGACGCTCTGCGGATAGACGAAGGAGAGAGTGGTAGTGGCGATGGTGGACGAGGGAGAAAGAGAGTGTACGAAGTAAGGGTGGGTCGAAGGTATAATATCGCCTATGCAAATAGCCTTTGGACTTAGACTGACTGAATATACTTTAGGGCCGGCGCGGCACGAGTTTAGACTGCCGTCGTATTTTCCGAGGAAGTGAGCGAGCGCTTCCGTGTGCATGTGCTTTTAAAAAATTCTATCATCGGGAACCGCAGTTCGTTACGTCACCATTCCCGTGACAAAGTCCTTGCGCCGTGACGAGATATCCCTTTCTGAGATATTGCGAAACGAAACACATTTGGCGAGTTACGCGAACAAACACGTTCTCAAATTTCATACACAGCTATTTCAATTAAATTTAGTTAACTGAGTGATCATTATATAGATGAATCTCTTTATTTATAGAATTGCGTTAAGTTTTGCATAATTTGTAAAATGTTTTTTTATTTTGTATTCTCTAATAGTAAAATTATTCTAGAATTGTTATATTTTGACAAAATTAAGATATTTTTTAATATTTTTGTCTGCGTAATAGCTATGAAATATTAAATCTATTATAATAATTACATTTAAATAATGGGATAAATAAAATGTCATTTATAATCTTATATAATATAAATTGTCATCGTGTATTTAATATGTAAATGTTTTGCTCATCAATAATAATTTTATTACTGGATATTAAACGCTTACATATAATTATTACAACTGTTAAGAACATTTCTTCTATGCACGCGATACATTTTCTACATATAAAAATTTATAATTAACATTAGCATAGAAATAAATTATATAATTTAACGCACATATGCATATACACATACATAAAGAAAAAAAAATGAAAAGAATTAAAATCAGCAGAAAAGAAGTGTGCAATTAGGTACTATGTAAAATTCGTATACCCCCCTAATAATGAAGCTATTACTTAGCAATCAATAATCAGTACTTTATTACTCGGCTATTACTTAATGGTTACATTTCCATACGTTACACAACTCGTCGCACTCGTCGTAGAAAGTAGCCGAAGGAAAGTTGTACCGGCGTGTGAGTAAAATAAGGGGTCGCGGTAATAAGGGGAAAACGTACTTGAGTGGTAAACGTAGCCGATGGGGCGAGCAGAGGGCAGCAGAAAGGGGGGCTGCAAAACCGAACGGAGTAAAGAGGGTAGGGGACGACATTAGGCTGGGTTTCCCGACGAGACGAGGGTAGGACGTTTGAGGTCAGTTCGGGGCGGTTTTTTCAACCCCCGGAGCGACTCGCTCAATACCAGGCCGCCCCTCGACTGACCAATGGTCGGCCTCCGGCCCCCACTATTCGCTCTGGCTGACCAGCCAGCCGATTGGACGAAAACCTCCCGAGGGATACTCTATCCGGCGAGGATACTCTCTCGCTCTCGGCCCCGGATCTTCTCGAGATCCGCTAACTAACCGGAGAAGAGAGAGAGATTACGTACCGGGTGTGCCCTCGATATCGGAGATTCCGCGGAGATATTTCCTGCCCTCGGAATTCACCGCCCAGTCTCATCCGGCAAAGGAATTTCTGATGAGGGATTAGAATGAATTTACTGTCTCGGATACTGTACCGTTTATTCTCGCACTTGCCAGAATAGCGTGGAAAATTGAAACTAGTGGCAACTGATTCTTGCAGAGTATTCACGGGAAAATGATAATTGATTTACAAACATTACTAGTGAAGTTTTTTTTTCCAAAACGTAAAAATTTTTTATTATGTTGATCCTTTCCATAATTTTATAATATAAACATTAATGTTAACGAACGGATGTATGTCCGTTATCTTTCCAACGTTTAAGTAACAAGAAATATTTGTCGCGATATACGTCAGCACGAAAAAGTATATTAAAAGTATCCATTCCGAAGTGGTGGGTGCATACGCGCGACATAAACGTCCAGAGTAATATCTTTACCCGACTCTCGATACATTTTATCGAGCAACGGAAAAAGCTTCCACTTTCTCGTCGGCGGTGAGCGAAGATCGCGATACGTCCGTTTTCGAAGAGTTCAACATTTCCTCCCGCGTCACCCGCTAGACGCGTCACGGGATAGAAACCGTCACGCCGGGATACCGTCGTCGATGCAAACGTACGTCGTCGTGTTTACCAATGTTATCAGCGTAATAATGGGACACCCCGTATCCGTCCAGCAATGCGCCCGGTCGTCCTACCGCTAGTTTGCTTGAGATGATATCGCTCGTTCTCTCGTGCTTTTCGTTAGATTTCGTCCTTACTAAAGCAGATGTGACTTGAGACTATGTCGAGACACCCTCGATCAAGACCGGTAACTTAAAGACACCTTAAAGTTCCCGACGTCTCCGGCGACGGGCGACGAGACACCCTCGCCGGAAATTTCGGACCACCACTGACGGCCAATGAAAATGAAATCGCGAGTTAATTCGGATCGATTTCTAACTTCGCTATTACGCTTCTCAGTTCGCGCCTACCGTATGAGGGAAACTATTCCACAGAGTTAATAACCGAGACTTCTTTTTCAAATTGCAACGTCATGTTTTTATTGATTTTATTTAAATCTATAATATTATAACTATACAGAGTAACGAAATTTACGATTCACAGGAAAAACTATAACTTATAACTGTGAAATATAAAGCTTATTTTTATATTGTCAATCGACAAAGACCCTGTATAAGTATTTACATGGTATAATGATCGATAAACCCTATGCCAAGCGAATATAGCGAAATACATTTTCCCTCGATCAAGACATTTTTTATGACGGCTTCTTTTTACCGAAACGAGAACCACAATTCACTCGGTAGGGGAGCCACGATTTTTTTTTTTTAGCACGACAGGTATTTCGTCATTTATTTTTTTTCTCCTCCCGGCGGTCCTCACTCGTTCTCTAACGCAGACAGAGTCAGGGGGAAGGAGGACCGAGAGAGGCGAGTGGTTGAGCCCACGGGAACAGGATCAAAGGAAGAATTATCAGGGTTCCAAGCGCGGCCCGGGATTTGGTCCCGTAGGAGACTTACCACATGTAAATAAGGACAGAGCTTCTGTAGCTTGGTGCTGTCCTGCGTAAATAACATTTTTCCGATAGCGCTGAAATAACCCACCGCGCCAGTCCGGTACGAATCCTTGGCACATTGTCGAGCTCCTTTGTTACCTCTTTTCCTGGCTGCATAATTTTAAATCCTCGCCGTATTTTAAACTGTCGAATATCGTATCGTAAACAAATTGTATATCTGCTTTGTTATTTTCTTAGATTATCAGAAATATTGTTAAAAATTTCTATACTACTGCACAGAAAATTTATGTCAACTAAGTAATATAGAAATATACGAGTATATATATATATATAATATTCCTGTAAAAAAAAAACAAAAAGTTATGTGCAATACATAATATAAAACATCAATAGATATATTCTTTATCTAGTAATCTCATATTTTTACGAATAACTCTTGATATAATTTGATATATTTCTATTACAAAATTATTTAATGTAAATGAAGAATTTATTCTACGTATGAAGAAATTATATCTAATAACGAACCATTTATCTGTTATTTATGGTTATATAACATTATTGCTATTATAATTAATATCACACAATTCACTATTAAAAATATTTTAAATAAAATTATCAGTGTAGATAGTGGAACAAAATTAGAGAACATTTCGAGAACTCAAAGGGCAAAAGGATTTTAATACACAGTACATTTCGACATTCTCCGTGCGTCTCTTGATTTTCCGTGTTTCTCGTTTATCCTTCCATTTTTCCCTCCTCTCTCTCTCTCTCTATCGAAGAAAGCGAAAGACGAGTATTTTTGTTTCCCTTCGTTTTTTTCCTTCTCTTTTTTTTTCTCGCTAGGCCGGCATATTCGGCGCGGTGAAGGTTCTACGTTTCAAAATGTATGCAAAAGACCGGAGCACCCCGCGCATCCTAACACGGTACACCCCGTGGAGAAAAGTTACCCCTTCGTTCCGACGATCTCTCGAGTATTTTTTCCAAGATTGACGTCACCGGCTGTCACAAGGGATCACCGAAGACGTCCTCGAAAAATCAGTTTCAATGGAACACTTTCGTCAGAAGAGTCGTCCTGGTTTCCATACGCTAATATAAACTCGTGAAATCATACTGCGTTCTTGTCGGACTGTACTGGAGTCCGGTCGACGTAGTTACCATCGATTCGTGGTCGCAACTGTTCCGTCGTTTAAAAAAGGAACGCCTGGAGTCCTAGGGTGGAAAGACATCTTTTCCCGACATATATTTCTGTTTGTCCAAAGGGCCAGGCACCAACCGCTGAACAATATAGGGTCATTTTACGTGTTTCCTTACACGGAAGCAGGTTGCCTGTTCCGTTTCTCCCTTCGCGAGTCATCCTTTTTCCCGCAATATGTCACTTTCTCTATGTATATCTCGATTTAACATTTGTTTTACGACATTCTCTACAATTTCTTAACATTTATGATAATTCATCGCAACTCTACCAAAACATTATCGATATTATCCGTTAATGATATTTTTCTGTGATAAGGTAATTTAGCACAATAATTAAATATTAAATACTATAAATCTTTTAACATTTTTAACATTAAATTAATTCAATTTGAAATATTTACTTAAACAGGTATTGTTCCATCACGTAGCGTTAATCGATTATAAATTTTGAATGACACTTATCAAGACGATGTGCTAGTATCAGCGGTTGGTTCAGGGCTCAATGGAATAATATTCCTACGAAATTTATAGGCGTTCGAAGTCTTGAGGGCAACTGTACCTAGCGTTGAACGGGTACTTTGCTTCGCGAAGACGAGGTGGCTCCCGGAGCCGCATATTGATTCACGATAATTTCATTATTTTTCCCAGCTTCTTGGTAACCGATTAATGTCTCTTCCGAGCAACTGTCTGCCAATTGAAATGCAAACAAGCCGCGAAATCTATACGTCCGTCGACTTCTAATAATCTCTCCACTCGAGTTCGTTCCGGCAGCTCGAGAATTTTTCTCGCGTCTCTGATTTTTTTTCGTGATAAGGGAATATATAAATATGGAGACGTACACCCGCGAGATCTCGCGCGGTAGAAACGGATAAAGTGGCTGGCTGGCAGGAAGTAAAAGGGCGGTGAAGGGAATAAGAGAGCGAGCCAAGAGGGAGAGAAGAGAATTTTATTGGCTCTGACTCGGCGCCCCCTAACGTCTGCTCGTTTGCCTCGCAGATTTTCATATGTTTTCATCCACTTGGAAAATTAGGACGTTATGCAGAAATCGGACCTCTCTCTCTCTCTCTCTCTAGAAAAGTCTTGTGTACGCATGGTACTTTCTACGTAAGTTATTGGTTCTAGTACAACAGACTGGTCTTTGAAAGATATTCATGAGAACTGTGCAAGTTAACTTGTTACTTAATATGTGATTTTTTTAAACACATTTTATAAGATGAGTTTATGAAAGAGACCAGATTTATAATTACGAAAATACAAAGGTGCGACGTCGCGACAAGAATTCATTTATTATACTCTTTAAGTAACGTGTTTTCCTTTGAAGAAAAGGAATCTACATTTTGCTGCGTAAAGGGAGGGAAATTTAATTAACGTGATTTCATGCAAGCCACGTTTCTTGTGGTCCATGCAGAGTTAAAGAATTCATGAAGGGGAAAAGCGACAGCTCGCACACGGATCTTTTGTTGCGGCGCTAGCAGAACCATTATGTGGAAACGAATGCTTTTCACCAGCCGGCGTCATCCTGAACTAAGAAATTCAGCATCGACTTGAGGGTGGTATTCGTGTCGAGACGCAGGCACATCCACCGCAGGAAGGCGGCGCATAAAAAACATATTTCGAGGTCCTGCCGGGGCTGCGGCAGGGTGGACCTTCGTAGTAATATATCAAGTCAGATCGATACTATTCCACAGACTTCGGTTGTTCGGAAACCTTCCAGGGCTCCCGTCCACCTCCTCCTGCTCCTCTCTCTCTCTCTTTCTCTCTCTCTCCTCTCTCTCTCTCTTTCTCTATCTCTCTCCAGCGACTACGCTCTCAAATATCCCCGAAGTTGGAACACCGGCAAGACGTGGATAAGTCAGTCGTAGATGTTGGAAATTCGATGAATCCTCGCGCCACACTTGCCACAACGATTTGATCAACGATATACACTTCACAGAGTTGTTACGTAGTAGCATAAAAGATGATTTTTATAACAATGTATATCGAAAGACAAACGTATATCAAGATATATTTTTCGAATAAATAAATCACAAAGCCACACAATCGGGAAAAGTATCACGGTTAAGATAATATGTGTCTTAAATAATTCTTCGTATATATCTCAGCGTTAAAACAATAATCATTTGTTTTTAGTTTATCATTTAATACGTGCAAAGAAAAACGTATTTGAAAAGAACAATAGTTTTGACACTCTATACACGATCTCGGAAATACTGCGGAATCTAAACGGTGCTCAATATATTCCTGGAAGAAACGCGTCCTTAGAGAGGTGGAGAAGAGAAGGCGAATGACGTGCTTGAAAGGCAGTAACGAGGGAAAGTGCCGTCGAATCTGTATCGATCGGCGTGAAGTGCTGAGAGGGCAACGAAATCAGATTACACAAAGGCCTCTTACCTGATGCGCCGCGTGCGAAGTCTGGCCCAAAACTGGCACCCCATCGCCGGGGAGGAAAGGGGTAAGCCTTTTCCGCGGTTGCAAGTTAGGGCTCGCGTTGTGTGCGTTAAGTCCGTGTGCGCGAGAAGCACAACACCAGGTATATGCAACTTCCCCTCCTCGCTCCCTTACCCTTTCCGCTTGCCTATTGGTGTTACAATAGTTGTAGCTTCGCATACCAGCGACAACGTTGTAATACAGTCGTGAGTTTAGGATAAATTTTAATATCGCTTTCCGATCGATCACGTTACACGCGAGACGAAGCAACGTTACTTCGTTGAATATAATTTCTACATTCATATTTCTGCTATCTAATATATATATATTATATATAACGATTGTATCTATGTGTTCTGCTATTTAATAGTGAAAGAAATTTTCCAAGCATAAATGATATTTGAAGTATTTGTTTTAATTTATAATTGATGATAAGATTACATTTAAATTCTTTCTCTTGGATTCAGATTTGTGATTTTTTATATAATTCACTTTTATGTATTCTCTCGCATAACTTATTCTCAGTTTATCTCCTATACAATTTCTATGATACAGTTTTATCATTTATAGCTCATCTTTTTTTGATAATACCGTAGAACAGTTTATACTTTTGTGCTCTTCGTGACACCGGAAATCCGTGCACACCTAGAACGCGAAATTTTGCGTTGCGATTGCAGGGTACGATTCCCCGTTTCCGGCGATGTGGCAGTTCGACGTGATCGGGATGAAAAAAGTCTCGGAGATAGGGGAGGGTTAGCTGGATAGAAAACCCGCGATGAAATCCGGGATTCGGTAGAAGATTCGGTCGAAGAGAGACGATAGCCATGCGCGATAGCGCGAGAATTCGCGCGGCCCATTGGGCATAGGTCAGGCAGAAGCCAATCCTACGAAACTCTCAGATATATGATAAAAATTGACTGGAGACGTCCCCCTTTTGCCCATTCCCATTCCACGTCGCCGTGGAAGAACCCGAATTTTCGTTCGTCCCTTAAATCCCTCGGATAACACCGTGCGAGGAAGCTCGTCCCTCGTCCATCCCCTTCGCCACCCTGACGATAACTCGCGCGTGGTGGACTTAGAGTGAAGCGAGGCAACGAGGAAGAGAGCGGGAAAGAGAGGGTGAGCTGGCAAGTCATCGGCGACCGATCAAAAAATGATCCAGTGGCTAAGAAGCGCGAGATAGGGTCGACCTAACGATTTTCTCGCTCTAGCTTCGCACGCACGTTTGTTTCTGAATGGAGCTTGCGGTGTGAGTCATGACTAAGATTTTAATGGTTATTCTTAATGCGGTCTTAAACCATGACGTTTGTTTTTCTCAATCGATTCTTTAAATGTTCGGATTTATATCAATTAAACCTGAACATTTAAAAAATCGGTTGAGAAAAACAAACTTCATAGTTTAAGACCGCATTAATAAGAACAACCATTAAAGTCTTAGTTATGAGTTACTTACTTCGTTTCTCGTGCTGAGGTCGATTTTAATCGACTTAATTAGATTCTTTAATATTTTAATGTATTTTTCTAGCCAAATCTTCACGCCATATGTTCAAATCTTTTTGCATTTTTTACGGTTGCCACTGTAAAGCTGTTGAAAATATTAGACTGTAGGATTAAAAACAAGTCATCCTGTGTTTTCATATTACTCGTTTCATATTACTAATAAAAATATTCCGTACGTGACTTCGCGAAATAATTATCATATGATCTTATGATTTACGGGACAACACGAGTACAGTGAATATTCATCGCGAAGGGAATTTAATATCAGAGAAATCCATTTCCAACGATGTTCTGGTATTATGATTTATCGCGAACGAATATGTCCGTGCGTTCTATTTCGTCATCGTCGTTGCGTCAAGCGTTTTCGACGCGGAAAAAAAATTCCAAGCATCCTCTCTTTTACTGGTTCTCTTATCCTAACAACTATGGCGGAGACGATGCGGGAACTTACCTGGACGCGGAAATTTCCTTTGCAACGTACGGGAAATATTTTCCAAAGACCCGCAAAGCCTCTCCAAATCCATGCCGTGTATGATATCACTGCGAGTGGTGAAAGTTTTGTCGTCTACCCCGCCTATCGTTCATTTTCAAACATAAAGAAACAGTATAATATGTGATACAACATTTGTATCACATATGATGAGTATCGACAAAATGAAAAATATTTTTTATTAGAACTTATAATTACTATTTGAAGACTGGTTTTTATTTATTTTACTACAATAAGAATCTTTATTTGCGAAATAAAAGACGATTGTTACGATAGGCTCAATTTTTTATTGTATTTGTTAAAATTATATTTGAGAATCAAGAATTCTTGAAAGATATAATAATCGTATTACTCTCTGATCGAAGCATATGCAAACGATATATGACGTGGATATGTTATGTCTTTCGCTTCTTTGTTGCCCGAAGAATGCCACGGAAAATGGGACAATACATGTTCGGGTTGGACCCGGCCATTTTTGTATTTGTTTGAAATTTTAATGTAGCCGCGGCCGAGACTTGGCTTGGTATACGGCCGAAGGCGGTCGAGGGTGGTCGAGGACCAGGAGGGTGGAGGAAACACCACCGGGTGTAAACCGGCGGCCATTACCTTCGATTTCGAAATAAATTGCGCGCCATAAACAGGGCGGTCCATAAGAATACATACGACCGGCTTACCACGAAGGTACCCAATGTTCTGAAAAATGTAGCCGCCGCCGTTGCCGATATCGATCCTTTCGTCGCCCTCTCGTGCCGCGTTCTGTCTCTTTTTCTCCAGGCTCGCCCTTTTTTCCTTTCTCCCTCGTGGACGAAAGGAAGTTGGTCGCTCGGGTTGGCTTAATTTCGCGTCGAATTCAGTCCTTTCCAGAGAGAGAGAGAGAGAGAGAGAGAGAGAGAGAGAGAGAGAGAGAGAGAGAGCCGGGTATCTTGGCGACCTTTGACTTCAGGGTTCCTTTTTTTTTTTGAAGCTCCGCTTTTGGCATCCGCTCGAGGAGCCGAAAGTGGCATGTCAAAGGGCGATCCTGAATTTTTCAACCGGTCGAGAACAGGTACTGATGTACATTAGGTTTGTTTGCTCGAAAATTTGATAACGCCCCTGCTGTAAATTTTTTTCATATAATTATGTAGTTCATGTAAACCAAGCGACTCCTAGATTTATTTTAAGATCAATGCAATTGTAAAATTAATGATTATCACTTTAAAATTGCCTTCTACTGATTTTTAAATTGATATAAGTACATTATTTTTAACATTATTGAAAAAATATTATTTTTTTTTAAATTTGGGAATCATTATTTTTTCATTTATTTCACTTTATTTCGATTACCCTATACTTAAATTCAAGTATAAGATATAAATAAGGATTTTAGAGACAGAGAGACAAAGGGGAACTGATGTTTTTAAATTTTTTCTGATGTGGTCGTTAAACACGTTAAACTTTAGTATACATCCGGAGAACGGAAATTTTGATGTTAAAGAGAGGAAATAAAAATTGTGCGCATAAACGAGTTTCACATTGGCCGAGTCGGAAGCGGGAGGGATCTAAAGACTGTAGCTTTTTCCATTTCCTTAACTTATCCCCTCGTTTTATATTAGGTTGGTTGATTGTGCGACACCACATTGTGCGGGGAAGTGGGAAAGTCAGCCGCTTTTGAAAATGGCCGCTGCCGCGAGCTGATAAGGAGGACGCATCGCGTTGTCCGAGGGGCTTCTCGACAAATGGCCCGTCACGATTCTCGTAAATCAAGGCTCAGGATCAAGAAGGACCAAGGACGTCGTGCTACGGTTTTGACTCCTCGTTTTGCCGTGAAACGAATAATCCGCTTAACCGTCGCACATTTCTTGGGAAAACCAAGCAGTTAAATCAGTGTACTTCGCTTAGATTTTTCAATTGATTAAATTAAATCGAAAAATTCTTTAAATTAAAATGACAATTTAAAATTAATAGTAATTAAGATATTTATAATAAACGTAACTTATACTTATCAAGAATAAGAAATTTTTTATATTTTTTGTTATTTTTATATTTCTCGATTAACGTGAAACTTTTTCTTCTAACAAATGATGTCCTTAGTTTTTCAGTAATAAGTGATTGAGAATATACTTTATGAAAATAAGTTCTTAGTTCTAAGAAGAATGCATATCTCATGTTTACTATATAATTCTATATTCATATTTCTCTGCTAATATATATTTTTCTTTACTTAATTACATTAACAATTTATTTGCAATGAGCATCGGAAGTATGATTTCGCGAGCAAACAATATGTACGTATCAGGGAAATCTAAATACCGCATCAAAAATTCTGAAAAAGTGTCAGTACAATTGAAAATGTGGCTGCTACAGCCCACTGAAGCGTATAGCAGCAGAAAGTGTAATATCTGGTAGCGAATTCCGTTACGTTGCATTGCAATACTATCTTGCTGACGACAGTGAGATATTTTATGCTATTACATATATATAGTTATATATATTATTTTATTTTATTTGTACGAATTGCTGTTTGTGAAGAATATTTCCTTTTATTTAAGTACATTATTAGGAGATAAGATATTTGTTAAGATTTGTTTTATTATATAATTAAATTATCACAATTACGTTATAATATCTGGTCATTCTTCGGACGGATTAATGATCTAAGCAAAGTCTATTTATTTATTTGTGTACATTGGAGAAATGTCAAAGCTATCGAATTTTAACGCTGATCCGATTTTTTTATTTGAAATTTAATAAATTTGCTAATTATTGTTCTGCGATTACAAATGTAAAATCGCTGCTGCGTATATTCAAAATTAATTTCCAGGCACGAACCTTTACCAACATATCTGACTTTTAATATTGCACGCATACATATCCGCAGATGGACTTGCAAGATGGATTTCGTGAGTAGTTCGTCTACGACAGAAAGAAAGAGCTCGCTCGTTAGTCACCGCGTTGCACTCGTGAACAAGCCGTCGAGTACTTCGTTCTCGGTTACATAACGATAATGTCGACCCTTTGAGGTTGTCGCCGTCGAGTACGGAGCGAGCGGATCTTCGGGGTTGTCGGGGGTTATGCTACTATTTCATCAGCATCCGCTAGAGTTACCAGTCCCAGGTATATGACCGGGAGGGCCGTGCTTGGGATGTGTGAAGGGGATAGCGAAACGGAAGCCGTTATACGCGAAAAATCAGTGGGAGAGAAATTTTAAATATTTGAATTAACCCCTTTCGAGGGTCTAACCGAGGTCGTATACCTGGGTCCCGGGCTACCATTATTTTATTCGGTCGTCCTTCTTTGCATCTGGCGTATCCATCGATATAATGTTTCCCTCGCGCCAAGATATAAAACTCATCGCATCGTTCTCTCTCCCTCTACCTCTCTCATTCTATTACACTCCATGTAAAATTATGTTAATGGATTATCCTTAAGGGGTGGTACGGTTTTCCAGGTAGATCGCGCGCCAGAGGGACACCCTATGCCGGGATCCTTTTTTTTATTTCCCTTTCTCTCTCTCTCTCTTTCTCTCTCTATGCAGCTTTTCAATCCTTTGCTTCGCAGAAGTAGGTCGAATTGCCGCGAACGGTTCGCACGCAATGCTCTCTGTAGGGATGCGCGCCGCGAAAGAACGACAGATGGGGTTAAAAAATCGATGAAGAGGATTAGGGATGCGCCGAACTACATTATCGATTTTGCGTCGAACACGCGAACAAGCGCCGATAGGTTCTGCATTTTCATTTCGGTTAAAGCCGAAGACCCTGGTAATACCCTTGTTCTCCTCTTTAGACCATTTTCTATCTCTTCTCTCTCTTTTCTTACATTTTCGCTTTGGAGAAACCGCAGCCTGATCGATAAATTGAAGGCTTTTGAAGATCATTGGAACCCATTTTAATCGGAACTCTTTTGTTTATATTCCATTTTCGATTGATTACTGTTTGATCAACGAATCTGTGTCTTTAATGCAACATCCATTGAACTGTATCAGAAAGTTAATGATATACATTTTGAATCTGTATATTTTCAGTTGTATTAGTTATCAAAATTAATAACTAAAAATTTAATTTCGATCTAGAGAGAATTTAGTGAAGAAGGCGAAGAATATGGAAGATCAGTGTACATTAGGGTAATTTTGTAACGAATTTTTGTAATTATTAGCTGGAATGACAAATAAGCATTAGAAAAATCAAAAAACGTATAGAGATAAAATGTTTCTAGTCTGTCTAATTTTTGTCGTTCTAAGTGCTTGATGAATACAGTTAAGGGTCGCCTCTCGAGACATTCATAAAATACCACATGTAGCATGATACCACTCGAAACAATTTCGTTGTCCCTCTCGAAGCGTGTCAATCCGAAAGAAACCGATTTTTCACTCGTAATGAAGATTGCGATCGGTTACAAGAACATTTTTTCACAGACTCGATTACGCATCACACTGGAGATTTTGGATAATTCTTGAACGCGTTCGACCGGACTCAAGGGTTCTAGAGATGCCCGAGATAAGATATTCAAAGCGTTCGAGGTATTTAAGGGTGCGTGTTATCCTTCGCGCGTGCTTGTGCGAATGTATGAATATGTGCGCGCTAGGCATGAAATCTCGCACGGAAATTTATCAAGGCGTTACAAGAAATTGTTCCAAAATTCATCGTTATATTTGTTTTAGTAATATTAATATTCTTCTTTCTTAATCTACCATAATCGTTTGAGATGAATGTAACTAATATTACTTCTTTATTTTAATAATGGAATGAGACGGGTAAAATAATATCATAAAATACAGATATATAATTCACATAAATTAATTATGTTACATACTATAATCATAATCATTAAGGAAATTTCTCTTGCAATGAACTTCTTTTCCACGTGCTAGATTAGCACTTGACAAATATACAACCTGTATCCGCATGCGTTTGAAGGACGGCTCGATTAAAATCGGATTGAACCTGATGTGTTGGAAAAAAATTCTACATGTCCGGGGTGGATTCCGAATCAGATATCTCCACTTTAACGATATTATTTGCGCGCTTTGTTGTCAATTTCTCGCTTCCCGCCCTGTTTTGGGTGTCGGTTTTCACGTTTTTTCACCCAAAAGCACCCTTGGGCTATTGTGCGTTCGACACTCTCGCGCTTTCTTTTTTTTCTCAAAAGCGCGTAATCCGGTATACGAGGGGACGATTCGAGCATTTCAACTTTAGCGTTATTGTTGTAGGGCAGGTTAGTTACTACAGGTATATGAGCGCTTCCACAAATAAAATATAAATCTCTTGTAACGCGGCCACTTGAAAATCAAGTGCGTTTATTGAAATTTTTTATAAATAAGAAGAACAATAGTATAAATATAGATAAGTTTTATTGAAATAGTTCGTATCTACATTTATATGATAAATTCCAAATAAAAAATTTTAATCTTACGTTTCTTATTACGACATTATGATTTGCATAATTAGTGATATAACTTCTATCTTGCGAAATTCTCTTAATGTTTACTGGTAGATAAGGCTTATCTTTTGTCCTATCTGCTTATCTATTATTCCCATGAAGCCGTCGCGTCGTAATGGCAGGAATGAATGTTCCTCTTCAAGAAATGAAAGATGAAAATGAAAGAAGGCAGGCGTTTTTTTCTCAAATTCTGTTCTGATTCCAGCGATCGTTCATTTTTCAACACTACAGATTGTCTAAAAAAAGTTAAAAGAAAAAGTACCAGGTGACGAAACGACGTGACTCAATTTTGCTTTTCACTCAGGAAATTGGAAAAAGCGTCATCTGGTACCCTTAAGAGAGAGAAAGAGCTGCTCGCAACCCTTTACTCCGCCCGTCCGAGTAAATGGCGTCAATGGTACGTCTATAACCCTCACAGCGGGGTGGAAATAAATTAAATTAATTTTTTTTAATGCAGAGAGTCGATCGTTGCTTATTCTTATATATACATCTAGATCGCGCGCGTATATTATGAATATTTTTAATATATTTTTTAATATCTTTACACAAAACATAGTTCGAGTCTATAATAGTATATATAATATAAATATAGGAATGCTGGGACACGCAGAAAATTCTTTTTTTATGGTACTATATGCTCTAATATATAAAAATATATTTACAAATACATTTTCTAAATACATTATGATACAAAAAATAAAGACAATGTTATATTATGAAAAAAAAGTGTACGCTAATTTTAGTTTTAAATAGATTCTCGCGCATGCAATTCCCTTGTTACACGCAATAGTGAGAATACCTCCGACATATTTGCATTTCCAGGTAGTCGCACATATGCACGTAATAATCCTAACCCACGTGCACGTCTCACCATTTGCATCCCAGGTAGTCTCATACACACACACACACATACACACACATGCTCGCGCGTATCCAGGATCCGTGAATGGATCACGTGCGTAAAGAAAAGAGGGAAATAATGCTGTTGCATAATGGTGCGTCCTACCACGAAACCCTTTTACCTGATCCCCTCCCCAAACGCGAGGCTTGCCTCTCAGGTAAGATTTTTCGGGTCCTATCACACCTCTTGCGAGATATGCGAGTCTTCTCGATGGGCCCAGTCACGTTTCGAGCTCACGCACGAAGGGATCGCGTGTGATCCACGAGGAAGCGAGCTTCTACAATTCTTTTACAATTCTGGAAATCTCTTGACAAGACTTTATCGTGACTTTAGCGTGATATTTTTCCATTGTGAAGTCTCGTAAAAATTTAAATCATTCATATCGATAGTGACAATGTACTAAAAATGCATTGTGTCAACCTGTATCCGCATTTCATTGAAATGGTTTTACATTATTCAGTATTAACCGATTTCATTGATTATTCAAATTTTCTTTACGTAAACAAACTCGCGTTCTATAAGCGACACATAAATGCTATTTTATATTTCCATAGATATTTCTTGTGAATATGTTGCACGCGAAAAGAACAGTTTTGCTGATCTATAAAAATTTAAGTAAATACAGATCTGAAAATAATTTCGTTGGATCATCAAAACAGTGATGTTAAAAATTTAAGCATGATGACCAATGCTGCAAAAAGTTTTAACACTCTAACAACTAATTTTATTGTCCTACATAGTTATTTTGATGGGCCTAACATAATTAGTTTCAGACCTACATCTGGAAGGCTAAATTTTTAAATGCTTTTGCAAAACTGTTCTTTCCGTGCAAATATGGAAGATATAATGGAAAACAATTTCTATTCTAATGGAAACATTTGTCGCGTATAATTTTGATAGTATGTAAATTTCATAATACTGAGTTCATAAAGACGAAACGATATTCTTGAATTTCTAAATCTGTACGTCTGACGTTGAAGCTCGGATCATCGGATCACATAGCGAAATTAATACAATCTGCAGATATGCAGTGAACCATGGCGTACCTTCAAATACTTATTATCTGTTTTCTTTTAAATGTGATCATCACTTATCGTGGAATCGTCGCCTGGTACTTCAGTTGAGAGAACGCGGTAAGTGCTATGTCATCGATAGCTATTTCGTGACGGCTTACGAAGCATAACTTCTAAGTGCAATATAACGGCAACGATTATATTATCGTCTCTTATAATTCTCGTAATAGTGTTGTGTGATGTAGAAGCTTGTGCAGTAAAGTGGTGTATAGAAATTAATGACAGCCAACTGCAGCAAAGAAAATGATATAATTAAGTCGATTAGGAAAACAATTGTTATTCACCGACATAATCTTGTAGCCATTATTGTGGCAGTACATATTTGGATAATTAGATTTATTCATTAGTTATCGCATAGCATCCGAATAAATGTTAAAATGACGAATAATTGAGAGGGTATATTTTCTGGCGACTGCGCAAATTTAGTTCATCACGAATGAAACCGTCGCGTTTTCGCCGGAAATGAAATTGCGGCGGGATGTTTGATCGAACGGAAATCAACACAGCCCCGTGACCCGCGCGAACACGTGATCAAACATATTGATGCAACGATTGACGAGAGTCTAATTAACGACCCACCTCTTCTCGGCGTAGCTCTCGATTCGACTAATTGACCGTTTGCTTCCAATGCAAAATGTCGTCCACGCTGATCAATATTCAACGAGCGCCGAGTAAGCGACACGAGAAACCGAGAGAGAGAGAGAGAGAGAGAAAAAACACGATGAGAGAAAAACATTGAGGGTGTTCTCGTTTAGGGATGCCGAGTTCAGATACGTGCGATTTTACGCATACATTCGCATACACATACGCATGAAAGGGCGATTCTAGTGGGTGCTCGTGCTTGGTCAGCACTCAAGGGGTGAGGTCACCCTACGGTCCAGCGAGCCAATGGCGAAGCTGAATCTTTTTCATCGGTACAACGATGGTTGGGGGAGTTCGGACCAAAGAGGGATGAAATAAAATGGTGGATAAAAGCGAATGCGACGGCTGTTTTCGAGCGTAAAAAAAGTGCTATTTTAAAATAATCGTATAATAAAACGGAACGCGATGTAACAAAAAACTCAAGTTTTAGAATATTTCGAAGAACATTTTATATATATATATATCTTTTTTACGTATAATTCTGGTGTTTTTTAAAATATAATACAGAACTGTGAAACTGAGATTCTTATGTTTATAAACCAGCTATGTTGACGTTACATGTTTCCCATAAAGTCTTCAAGCTATTCCCCGATCGGTTAAGAAATGTATAAAAGAATTTCATAAAATTTCTAAATAACATTGTCGACATCTTGGAATGACAAAACATGTCGTGGTCGGGATCGGAATTTTTCCTGGCCTGAGTGAATTTCACATGACTACCCCCGCCAGCCGAGGGATCGTAGCTCTGGCAAAAATAAAGCATCGGGACCAGGAGATTCATCCTCAGGACGATGAGACGGCGAGATTCTTTGATCGACCTATCCGCGATCGGTTGCCGAACATCGAAGCATTCCCGTAGAACGATGAAGATAGATAAAGATAGAAATTGTTAGGCTAAGAGGTTCCGGTGTTGAGGTAACCTTAAGATGATTTGATTCTGTAGATAGCGGGACACTCCGCATTATCTGCCATCGTTATTTCCGGTCGGAGTCTTCGATTCACGCCCGAGAGCGCATGGATCGACCGATCCTCTAGTGAAATGAGAGTCCAATAACTAAAGTAACCTCCGAAAGTCGCGCGCAGATTATCGCTTCTCCCCGAGCTCGTGGCTGGCGTTCGAATGGAACTTTGTTCTAAAAAAAGAATCAAGCCGCTCTTAGGCGTGGATGGCCATTCCGAGAAAATTCGTTCGTTAGTGAAGTAACGGCGGATTTGAAGAGATCAAGAGAGAGATTCGCGCGAACTGGTCTCAAAGGGATTCTAATCTACTATTAATCAAAGACTTATTATAGGGGAAGATGTATTTGTCAAATACGAAAACCTGAGGACAAGTTACTTTTCCACAATTTTTTTACAAATGTAAGAACAAATACTTGTCATTTTTATTACTACTTGCATACATAAAATAATTTAATAAACCACATGTTTACGATTGTTTACTATGCTATTATTTTGATATACAAGGTTTTTTCTTACAAATAAAATTTTTATACTTTTATTTTAAGTATATTGTAAATATAAATCATATTTTTTATATGTTCAAACAAATTCCATTCATACGAAAAATTTTTATATAGATCAACACTTAACTTGTAACTTTTTTATTTTAAATATATTTAAATTAAATTAAAAATTTTTTAATTTTTATTAATTACTTAGTCATTTTTGTTCGAGACAGTTTTTTTATTTTCATGCTTGGTGGAATTCCACTGTGACGTTTATATAGTAACACGTGCCTTGAGTCACGCGAGTTTCCTTCATAGCAATGGCGTGTGCCGTCCGGTTTCTGACCCGGAAGCGGAACACGAAGGCAGCGCTGACCTCCGTAGACCTCTAAGAGCCCCTTAGACGTGCCTTAAAAGCAGTAGAGAAACGAGTTTTGACGTTTCTTGACCACGTGCCAACGCCTTCTTCCGACGTGCCGACTTATCCTACTTTGAGTGTGCATTGGAAACATACCGTGTGGCTAAAAAAGTAAAAGCGTTTATTTCTAATATCTTCTGTATTTCTGCTTGTTGGTTGTTTAGCGTTAACGCAAAAGATTATTATTAAAATATATGCAATTCTTTAGAAAATCTTAAGCATATACCTATGTTATAAAAAGATATTTAATAGAATGATAAAAAAATGACGAATGAAGAAAATTATTTAGACAGATTTATTAATAAATATTATACGTAATAAATATTTATTATTATTAATAAATAATAAATAAATAACTGTTTTACTTTTTAGTAACACATACAGTGAATATATTAAGAAAAGTTGTTGCTAAAATTATACAATTGTTACATAATAGATTGGAGAATTATTGTATGGAACATTTCAATTGAAATTTGATTTTCTTTCGTACATGTGTCAACGACCTAGCATTTTGTTATGAAAGAGATAGAGATTTGCTTTCCCGTAAGAATAACACAGTTTTTCACTGAAGGAATAACGAGAGGTCCAAAGCGAAGAAACAGGCAAGTTGTTACATTAGCACCTTCGCGGGAATCTTCTCTCGATTTTTTTTCTTTCTCTCGTCTCTGCATCCCCGCCATCCAAGGGACGATCCTGATATAAAGGACGATTCAAATAGTGCGGCACAAAACATCACTTAGAGGAGCCCATCTCCCGTAACGCAAACATGCTAATGGAGCCTCCACTGACGCGCGGCAGCAGATCTATACATATACACATGACCTTCTTTTTGCACCTACATCAGAGCTCGCAGATACATCGATACGCGAGAGTCTTCTTTTTCTCATCCACCTTTTACCACCGAGGATAACCGCGTAGGAGACCTCTTTGAAAATATATATTTGGTCCACATCTTGACAAGACGCTCCTGGAAAGGACACTTTTCTTCCTCTCTCTAAAAGATAATAACATCGAGCATTTCAAATTTATCAATTTCGATTTTAATTATAAAATAAGATGCTATATAATTCGCGCTATGTTTCGAAGTAGCTAATTAGATGAGAAACATTCAAATTCTCTTTCTCTTTCTCTTAAATACAATTTGTCTGGAATGCTCATATAAATTCATTCCGCATAAAGCGAGACAAAATTGGTATATTGAATTTTATTGCAAACGTTGTAGAATATTTGGGTAACACGATGAGATCTTGGCTACATGAAAAAAATTACACGGTAAAAAACAACACAGAAATTAATTAATACACTCATAAAAGAACTTTGAAAGAAGAGTTAAAATGAAATAAATTTTGGAAAAAAGGTTGAAATAAAACAAAAAGGTGGCATCGCAAGCTAACGAATAAGAACTATTTTTTTATGAGATAGCATCTAAAGTAATTTTAAATTATTTTTTAGTTGAAGCTTTACAATATTTAAATAATTGCATGCGTTATAAACGCATAATCTCTTATATTAAACTTTGGTACAACATACTAAGCAAGAAAGTATATTTTTATTTTTAATATTTAATTCAAAATTAAGAAACGAGTAAACGGAAAAAATGATATATTAACAGAAATCTAATAGAAAATAATTTTGTTAATTCAATGACAGTATTAATAAAACAAGTAATATTTTGTTAAAACAAGACGTAGTATATTTATGTTTCATTAACACTGTCATTGAATTAGCAAGATTATTGTCAGTTAGACTGCTGTCGGCTATACCTACTGTTAATACAACATCATTTTTGTTCATCTAGGTCAGAGAAAGGAATAATCAAATAATTTTAGATATTCACAATTATTTAAGAAATAAGCGAACTGTATTTTCTCTCCTTTTCTTTTTCTCTCTGCTTGGTGAAAATTTCATATCGTACCAAGATCGAAGGCGGTACATAATTCTCCACACGATCATTTACATATAACGCGCCTATGTTAGTTGGCATGCGTCGGCGTGTTTGTCCGCGCGTCAACTTCGCCGTAGATCAAAACGATGTACCAATTTCATGGGGGACTCAAGATCAGACAAAAAGGAAAAGAGGACGTCGCGTGTGTATTTGAATTTAAATTTCGAATTTTAGACGTGACGTTCCTGCCCCTAGGGGAACCCCCAGGGACGGCCCTGGTCAGCCGTCGGATGCAGTTTTCGGTCTCGCTGTCCTTCAATTTTTTAACAGGATCGGCCGGAGACAGATCCCGCGGGACGTCAATGCGAAGACTTTCCCCGTGGCGCATATGTATATGTATATACATGTATATGTATCCGGGATAACGGCGACTCCATTCCCGAACTGTAAACTCGGAATAACCCTCCGTAAAGGTACATCGCCAGGTCGCCATTTTCGAGTTATTTACGGGTGAGCCGCACGTATATTCTATCTATCGACGACGATCGGTGTGAAATAATCATGATGGAGTTAAGCCGAGCACCTCAAATTTAAGTGATACAAATATCTTAGATGCAGACGTTTCTACGAAAATGATTATATTTTCGTCTCTTAAGATTTATCAACATTACTGCACTGAATCATAATTACTGCTAAATATTCATAGTGCTTATGAGATTATGCATATTAAAAGTGATTAATTTTCGTCGTAAACAACAAAAATATTTAAGATGCAAGTTATATGAAAGTAGTGTCTACTCATTCACTATGTCATAATTTTATAAAAATTCAAGAAAATAGTTTAGCGACAGTTTGTCTAAATATATTATACGCGATGACTTTTTTATGGCATTCTCTTAAATTTAAATAGTGCGTATAATCACAAGAATTCGAAGCTATAAAATTATGTCTTCCCGTGATAGTAAAAATCTTTTTTCTAATAGTCGTAAATTGCAATCTTGCTAAATGTATATTCAGATATAACAGAAAGATGTAAAACTTCACATAACCCTCATCCTGATCGTTTAACTGCTTTCGTCATTGCTCTCAATCAACAAATTATCGAAAATAGCGTTCTCCATTCAGTTCGAATAACATTGCTCGTGTCTCTTCATCTTCTACTAACATCCAAGTAGATGTCTCGTAAATCCCCGATGTCTGGTGGCAAGTTCTGCGACCCTGCGATCTTTCTTTTACTCTCGTTCCGATCAGCTTGGCGGAAGGGTTTTCCCAAGGACGAAATCGTCCTTCCTCTCTCAGGATATCATCCCTCGCCTGGGGAGAAAAAACCGTTGTGAAAAAAAAACGCAGCTATGTGATCCCCGTTTGCGAAAGACATCGAGTAGTGTAGGGGAGGGAAAGGGGGTCGATCGAGATGGCAGTAAAAAAAAGAGGAGAACCGTCACCCCGGATATCGGAACTGACACTAAATCATTAATTTGCCCGGTCGGCTTTTTTCTGCAGGTAGACGAAACCCCTTTCCCCCGAGCAGGTATACCACCCCTTTTGTGCATCCTCTCGGAGTATGCGAGAGAAAAAAAGAACGCTGCTACTCTCTACCCCGTTATGTCACCCCTCCTTACGTCCGACCCCGGAAAAGAAAACACTCCGCACTGTCATATCGGGGACTAATATATTTTTGATCGATACCTACCGAGCTCGAAGAGAAAGAATCGTGGGTCCCGGCTTTCCCACGAGGCGGAAACGAACGGGTGACACGAGAAAAGTCGTTGTCCAAACAAACACACCCGTGGACGTATCCATCGCGCGTGACTTAAGAATCGCGCGACAGTTTCGCGCACTCACGGTGAAAATGGGTTGTGCAACGTGACAGAGGATTGCGTTGCGAGTTTTTCGTGACTCGTGACTATGTCATATAGATGATATATTTTTGTAAGAGAAAAGATTAAGTTAACTGAACTAGAAAAGTCGAATTAAAACATATTTATTTTCAAACAGTATAAGGAAGAAGGTAGAATATACTGTTAAAAATATCATGAAACTTAATGTATTTTTAACTTGTACAAGTTGGATTTAATTTCATAACATTACATTTAATTACATTAAATTTAATTAAATTACACTAAATTCAATATATTTTTGTAACTGAAAAGTATATTTATATACATATACATTTAATATACTTTTCATAAAATTTTATGAAGTTTAATGTACTTCCCGTGAAATTTTATGTGAACTTACGTGAAATTTAATGCACACATTCATTACATTTAAGAATACTGTAACTTAGTTTTCAGTTAAACAATTCATTACTTTTTAATTATCTTATAACCATAAGCTTCCATTTCATATTACTTAAATTTATAACGAAATTTCCAACAATGTACATTCAAATTATAATATAGGAATAGATTCTTTTAATATCTTATTGTTGATATGTTCTTTATATAAAATATAAGTTTATATAGAATCCCAGAACTGTCATCTTTAATTTCAATTCTGAGATATTTTGAAATACTTTATATAGCATCGTACCCTACTTAGCTGACCAGAAGAAATTTTATTTGTCTTTCCAAAATATCACGCTAAAGAATATCATCGGGAATATTGGAGCACACGTATTTCGGGGATCGGTAGTAGACTCTATTAAAGAGTTGAACGCGACTTAATATGCGACGTCACGAAGTCGGGGAGAGGAGAGTAGGCCCAACCTTTCTCTTGCTCTCGTCTCTGTACCCGCACAATGGACATCTAATTCGAGTGTCGGTTCTCGTCGCGGGAAAGACGGAAAATCGGGAAAATCGGCTTTTCGTCCAGATGAAACGCGAAAACCAAAATCCCCGATGTAATCCTTCCTTTCAGCCGCGATTTTTTTTTGCTCTCGTTCACTCACCCCACACGTATATGTGTACTCTTTCTCTCTCTGCTGCTCTCTCTTCCTCTTTCACTCTTATTCTCTTTCATTTTACGCATCATCCAACCCTCAGAGTGTTCGCGTCGACTTCTGCACCCCGTCTGTCTCCGAAAGGTTGGTGCGCCCCAACCCGAAATTTTAAGGGTTAAAAAATTGCACTCGACTCGACAATACGTTACCAAAAAAAGAAGATGAGAAGAATGAGAGCGAATGAGAAGGATTGCATCCCAATAACATTGTAATACGTCTATCTCATTCTTACTTCCTGCATCCCTTTCCCCGTGTCCCATTTCTGTATCCATTACCTCTCACGGAAATAAATAACGAAATAAATGACAATCGTTCCGAAAACTGTTTTGGGTTTTGTAGCGCGACCATCCTTTTATCTCGGAGCACATTTTTTTATTCGCGTTCCCGTTTCTCGTTCTTCTTTCTGGCTCGGTCGAGGGAAAACGTGACTCCGGCGACCACCCGGCTAGAAATTTATTAGATATTTACTGCGCTTCGGTTTTGCACGGCCGGAAGGGAAGATTGTCTCGTCCCGTTCCGTTCTAGCCGCGTAATTGCCGTCGTATGATATTTGTTTTGTTCTGCATTTCTTCTTCTTTACTTATTATCACACAGTAGATTCAGCGGGCTAATTCATAATGCTTTTATGCAACATCTTGTTAAAAAATTGAAATTAAAAAAATTATAAGAGATGATAGATATAAGATACAGAGATCATTGAAGCATTTCTTTTAGAAAATTATTTTTCGAATATAATGAGAATCTATATTCATGTTTATGTCTTAGAAAAATTGAAAATATAAACTCGATATAGAGATATTATTTATAAAATTTAGCATTTAATCGTAGTTGTTATTTTACACTGTCTTCCTCTAATGGCCACTTTTATCTGTATGTTTTAATTAAAGTTTAATTTATTCTTTTCAAATTATCTGGATGAAATTAACGACTAAAATGAAAATCTAAAAACTGCTTTAAACGATTAAATTGTTGTCGATATCGAATGTTAAATGTAATCGATTTATACATTTGAAACGACTCCGCAAATTTAGCTAATGGCTAGAGTAATAAGAATAGAGGAATAAGAAGTAAAAATCGTTTACTCCGTGTCTCGCTAGTCTCCGCTTTCTCTGCTCTTTTTCCGTTTCCCTTTCGCTCGTTCAACGGCCACGAAGTTAGTTCGTCGAGGGTGTCGTCGTCGGTGGGCAAAAAGAGAAATCAAAAGATCGGAAAGAATTTAATATTAAAAAACTGTCATTCTGTGTCGATATGAAAATTCCAAGGATATCAGCTTCCTCTTTCTCCGACGTCTGTTTTCTTCACTCCTTCCTCTGCATTTGCTTCGCGTATATCGTGATTCTCTTCGCCTTCTCCACCTCCATCTCCGCATCTTCATCTTTACGGCGGCAGACTCTCTACCGGGTGCTCTTATTGTTTGGCAAGACCCGCCGCCAACAGACAAATAAGGTTAAAAGATATTGATCTCGCGACAAGAGCTTGGAACGTGCTTGTTCGCCTCCGACGTGTTCCAACCAACGATATTTATTGTTTCATGTTGTAGCGTGGATTACGCAACAATTAAAGAATGCTACAGATATAAATCGATTGCGATAAATAGTTGCCACTAAAAATAGTGTCCGAGACCTACAGAGAAGTATTTTAAGAATAGATTTTCTGATGTGTGTGTGTGTGATATGTTAACTGTCGATTTTATATCAATGAAAATTTGTAGTTTGAGAATTATCGCAAAAATTATTCATATTTAATATATTTCTACTTGATGTAAAACGAACAAATTGCAAAAGCTTCAATAACGGAAAATTTTATTAGTTTTTTATAGTTTTTATAGTTCGCAAAAATGATTTCGGTTGTTTCTTCACAGTAGAAATTCATGATTCAATTACAAAACAAAATTGTTAGGAATGAATAAATGTCTAATGGATGATATCATCACGCGCGGTATCGATTCTAACGCGAGCATTCGAGTCTGCCAGGAAACTTGTGACACATCGTAGGGACGACGTACTCTTAGTATCACCCCTTTTTGTTGGAAATTAGGAAATTTAAAATTGAGGGGTGCTCGCAATGCCCACTGGACTGAACTAACGCGAGAATTTATTGGCAATTTTTCTAAAAAGGCTTTAGATTTATTTCCAATTTGTGTGTCTGGCGGAACACATTCGTTTGACAGCGTAGAGCGTGCAAAAAGAACGCCAAGTGCAATCATTTCGCACGATGAAGGATAATTGGATACAGAAAGACGAAGAAGTTTGGGAAAGTTCTAAAGTCAGGCTGGTCCATGAAGAAAGTAATAACTTTCGACACCATTGACCTTGGCGTATTTTAAACCAAACTATAACAGAAACTCGGTTAATAGGATTCGCAGGCTTTCAATTGAGTGCGAACTTCGGAATTGTCTTTTTAATTTCACTTTCTATATTACCCTTTTAGAAAAAAATAATATCAATAAAGTAAAAAGCACTTACTGTGCTTTAACGAATGAAAAATTTTTGTAAAGCTAAACAGATACAGTACATGGATACCAAAATATTATGGAAATATATTCAGAGAAAAAAGTGTACTAAATTTTAATAAATATTTGTTCGAATAGTACTCATTTAACATTTATTTACGGTAAATAAAAATTTATTAAACGAAGAAAAATGATAGTTAAATCAAATTAATGGTTCTTGTACCAAATAAATATATGTTTACATTTAATAAATATTCTAGCTACGATTCAAACAAATACTTATTAGAATTTAGTACATTTTTCTCTCAATGCATTATAAAAAAGCGTGATAACAATATTTTGTAAGATAATTGTATTAAAAGCAATTTATGAAATTTAAACAAGATTTATTTTGATATTTATTAATATTAGAATTGGATCAAAATACATCTTCATTTACAGATCTCTCGTTGAGATGCTTCGAAAACGGTCGGAAGTGGCGCGCGAAAAACACTGTCTCGCATGCTATTTACCGGAAAGCATGGTATTAGCAGTTTAGGCACTTTAGAACTCAGCGGTGCGATATGCGCGAGTGCGACTTACCTGCGGAAGTACACCGACCAGCCGACGAAGTTTCGGCAGAACGAGCGAGCTGGAACTTAACTTAACTAGTTGAAGATCGTTCCTTATTGTTAGCCTTTCGTTGGACAACGGCAACTGCGACGGTAAACGTGTTAACTTTGCGATGCCACGCCACCGCGGATTAAATTCGAGATTTGTGATGAAATTGTGTCTCGCTCTAAGGAGATCGTTTAAGAAAATGCCATTAAAATGTAACTAAACAGCAAAAAAATAATATTGCTTAAAATAATAGTAAGCGATAATATACTTTATATATTTCGCTAGATGAAATGTTTTAATTATTGTAAGATAAATCTTTGCAATATATATTAAACAGACGTCTGTGATGGTACAACCTAACAAATCAACTCTTGAATAAAAAGCAAGACTGAAACGCAAAGAGAAATAACAGCGACCCAACGACAAGAGATCGAAATTGGAAATTGGCGGGCCGAGGGGAAAGATCGTGGTAAAAACTTGGAGCTTTTTGCGCGAAGGATCGTTAATCAGTCAAGTCGCGAGCCGCGGTGTATCTCTCGAGGCTTCGCGACCGTGGATAAAAAGCGTGGAAACGGGGTAAAAGCGACGACCTCGGTCGAAAGATTCGTAGATCCTCTGGCGCTCGTCCGACCGTGGAAGAAAGCTAATGAGCGAAAGTAGATCGTCGCGCCGAGATTATAATTAAGCGAGAATAAGAGCACAACGGAGAGAATCGAGGACAAAAAAAGATAGAGAAAAATCATCGTTTTTAAGCCGGAGATCGTTAGTCAGGCATGTTGCGAATCAGAGTGCGGACCAGGAGCTTCTCGTCGAGGACGCCGTTGAGAATGGGTGAGTTGTGGGTGGCCCTGAAGGGAGGGGGATGGATGAGCAGAGGTAGGTTGGTGGGTGGGTAGCTCTCTAATCGATCGTGGCTGTCCACCCTTATCAGGGGGTTGGGAGAGCCGGTATATAGCCGAGGTCGGTCGTGGGGGTTGCCGCTGCTGCTACTGCTGTACTTCTAGCTGCTTTGCATGGCCGGCAAAGCTTGCCATCCCTTCCTCCTACCTCCCCTGGCCGCGACCCTCGCCGAGCCACCCTCTCTCCCTCGACCGAAAAACCAACCCTTAAAATAGGGGCCGCAGACCACGGCCATTGTTGCCAGATGCCCCGCGCATTTACATTTTCCCGCAGATTCCGTGAAAAATGAAGCTGCCCGTCTTAGAGCGTCCCTTCAGTGAGATATCCTACGTGGTATTAGGACAAGCTCCTGAACTTTTTCTATCCCCTTCTCCGGAGCACATTTCATGAAAGATCGTCTTATCCCATTTTCTGAGAAATTGTAACGAAATTATTTTATTCGCTTAGATCTTGATAAACTTGAAATCTACATTTTAAAAAACGAAAATTAAAAATATCATTTTTATTGAGACGAACACATGATACATTTTTTCTTTCGAAAAATAATTTGATTCTATATTAGTGAAGCAACTTAACATTAAAATTATTATACAATTGGTCAAAGTTGCCACTATAATCTAATCTCTCCGTGACTAATTTAATTAAATTAATTTTGTGAAATGTGGTCATCATTAAATTTTTGAGATGCTCTTTGGAGATCAGAAATTGGATTTCTTTTTTTATAAGTTAATCAATTTCGTTACTAAGGCAAATATACTAGTTGGATCTCCATCTGTATTTAAGAGGTCCGTTGTTTGAACGAGGCGCGCGAAATCCGTATTTACGTAAAGCCGACGCCACTCTATTGGTCCAAGACTTATACGCGGCTCGCAATACAAAGGACTAAGAACTTAGACACACACGAGAAATACGAAGTCGATCTGTTTTATTACACTTGTTTGCTGTTTGTTATTTATTCACTGCTGATCTGGTCATCGTAAAACGCATCGATGTGAATCGTAAGCGTTAAAATATTAATTTTATCAGGAATAATAATAGCTTGGCAGATTGTTTTATATTATACGACTACGAATTAACACTTAGAGTATACTCTGCATATTTTATTTTGTAATTTTAAAAACAATATTTTGAAACATTACTCTCAAAAATACTAAATTTTAATAAATGCTTATTTGAATAGTTCTAAATAAATATGTATTATATTTACTAAATGTAAACATATATTTATGTGATACAAAACCAATAATTTTATTTAACTATAATTTTTTTATTGAATAAATATTTATTTACTGTAAGTAAACGTTTATTTAGTAGATATTATTCAAAGAAATATGTATTAAGAATTAATATATTTTTTAATGTAGAATTTTATTAAAACGTTTTACGTTGCTATTTATTTTTCACACATTACATAAATATTTCTCCTGAACGTTCTTCTAATTTTTTTTCATCGGAAAAGCTTCCGTATAAGTATATCAAAACAGATCAGTCGCTTCATTTATTGACCCAGAAAAATATCAGCCGAACCTTATCGGTGCGGTTCGATACGCGTTTCTCGAGGTGATCGTAATGGGAATCGCTTCGTGGCAAGGAGCGAGTTTTTCCGGGAGGTGTAACCGGTGATAGATTCTCGCGTCGGGAAAATTTAATGGAAAAATCCGAGGTGTCAGACACAGACGCGCCGGCGATACGTCAGGCCATTCACGGCTCAAGCCTTCGCGCTTTCCTTTTCGCGGCGAGGCGTGGTGAAGCAAGGAGAGCCAGGCCGGGCGTGAGATGTACGCCGGAAGTAACATTCGTCTACCGGCGAACAATCGCTGCCGCGCGTATGCCACGCGTATGTCGTTCTACGTGGTTTTCAAGAATCCGGCACACTTCCTCGGCGTGGCGGATCCGTCGAGCAAACCGAGCCGAAATATTCCGCGCATTGTACACACACCGTCGCGTCAGTCCGTATGCCCCGTGCGATGCACCGTGTAAATCCCCGCTGACGGAACGGCGTGAAAGAATTAAATCGACTCCTTAAAGTAATCGATCGACCGACCAACTCGCTCATGTATTCTGTCAGGCAAACGAATTCGGCGCGTACGTATTTCCGTCAGCTCAATTCAATCGATGCGACGTGCTGTCTGCGCTGAAAGCATCATCAAGGATTTATAATCGGGTCACACCACCTGCATTCCTGAATTATCTCATACGGGTCACTTAATTGTGCGAATCGGATGGCAGATAAATAGCTGCGGTCACGACAAAAATTGAATATTGAACTCAAATAATTTGTCCGAATGATGTTAGCAAGCTTATAAATTTTTTTAATCTCGATTGGAGCATGTGCATGTGTGTGCGCGGTCTTCCTTCGGTAGAATTTCTGAGCTTATCAAGTGTAAAACGGCCGTGTTGGACGGAATACAGTGCTGTAGGGGTAACTAAACTGGCAGTACCGACATCTGCCGATGGCTTCTGACCAAACTAGACACGTCTGAGGACTTCCTGAATAGTCGGTAACATAGACCATTCTAGTTCCTAGATCTAGTTTCTATTTGAGAGGGGGTCCTTGGGTAGGGTTGTCTAAAGTTTGGGTCTCCCTCTCCTTAAAAAGGGACGTTTGATCTAGAGGTGCTAAAGGGGCAACTTAGGATAAAATAATATGAAAAGCTTAGTAACAACATAAATTTCTTATTGATAAGTTCTTCAATTTTAATAAAATTTTTAAATTGTTTCTATTAAAAAATTTATAAATATTGAGGATTATAGAGTTTTTTTTTATTAAAGAATAACAAACTGAAATAATGAATTATTATAATTTAAATTAATCTTATTCAATATGTGTTATGCATTTATAGTATTGAACGGTATATTAATTGCATTGTACACACATTGTTCTTAGAGACTTATCTTTTTGAAAAAAATTACGCTTATAAAATATACAGCCGTAAAATAATTGATCTTGGATTGAAAAAATTTTTAAATTAATGGGAATCAATTTTGAGATATTCTATTAATAATCTATTTAACGAGAACGGCATTTCTTGCAAAAGTATTCTTGTAGTTGCAGATTTTTATTTAAGAGGATATTAACGTTTCTCCGTTCATTCTTATTTAACTTAGAATTCAATTTTTTTTTTTCAGAAATAAAATTTTATAAATTTTTGATTGGTGAATTTGAAAATTATCGTCTCAAAAGACGTCGTTAGCTGATTTTTTAATTCTTGTATTCTTTTATTAGTGACTATTTAAAAAAAATATAACTAACTGTTTTTTCAATTAAAATTTCAAACATACAGCTCTATTTTTTTACTATATTGATGAACATATATATATATGTATTAGAGCAACTTTTCAATGTATTATTTTGTATACTATATATTTGTTAACTTTGTTTCTGAAATATTTTTGATTTCTAAATTGTAATTGTAAGTTTAAAAACAAACACTTGTGCAAGAAATCAGAAAGAGCGTCTATAGAAATTATTTTCTCCTAAAAATTATACTTTTTCATTCTCCGTATTTGAATTATGTTTACGAAAGTTGACGAACATTATGTCGAAGAGTTCGAGATCGTACAGCTTTGTGAATTGCTAACTGACTGCCGAAGGCACACTGGATTAATTTGGCAAATTGAGCCGGTTCTTCCATTGAGTCCGATAATTCGGTGACTACCTGTACTAACGGTATATCTGTAAGGTTGTATCCACCCTGCAATTCGTCCGCGTCCCTCGCGAGTCAGCGGTATCCGTACCTGGAAGTCTCCGGGCTGGTTAAAGGAATTCCAGGTTCCTGGGCTGCATAGCTAGTTCCCTAATCGAATTAGAGGAGTCAGGATATTGCGTGCTGCTACGGCACCCTCAATTGTTTTAAGTCGACATCTCCGCCGAACTGTTTCCGTGTACCACTCTCTGTCTGTCTCTGTCTCTCTCTCTCTCTCTCTCTTCTCCGGACATCGAATTTGAACTAAACTATCTGCCAACCGGAATATCAAATTATCAGTCTATCAAAAAAGTTCCCGCCTACAAGACAGGTTCCTCCTCTCGATCTTTGATCGGAAATCAGGTTTATTGTAATTAAATATTCAGTATTCTCTCTCAAACCTAAGTAATAAAGGTAACATATTTAGAAGACCTATATAGTATTTAAAAAAATAGAAATACATTAAAAATCTTACATTAAAAATCAAAATATTAATTCATTCATTTGATTGATATTTAAATATCATTAATAATATTAATATTATATGATTTTATTTTAAAATAGTTCTGTTTTAAAAAATTTTATATTATGTATAACATATATAACTCAGGCCTGTCCAATTTGACGCAAAAAATTCAATGTGGGTAAGATTTCGAAGACTAAAATATTGATAAGCGTCATTCAGATGCGTATCAACACTTTACAGTCCCTGAAATCTTACTCACACTGAATTTTTTTGCGTCGATAGCTTTGCGTTTTGGCTCCGAAGCTCAAAATTGGACAGGCCTAATATAAATAATTAAATAACCTTTTTAAATATATAAATATAAATATAATAAAATAGAAAACTTATTTTGTATTTTTGTTATATGAAAATTTTATTTTATTTATGTCAGTCTAGAAAAAGAATTTTTTTCTTTGGATTGTTATTTAACAATTAAAATTGTTATTTAAAGAATTAAAATCTTTCTATTTTATTTATTGATCACAATTTTCATTTATATTGCATTTCTACCCTATATTCTATTTCATACGAGTTTTTAATCTCTTCCATTTTATATTTTTTAACAAAAATTTCATTTTATTTATATCAGTCTAGAAAAAGAACTTTTTCTTCAGGTTGTTATTTAACAATTAAAATTGTTATGTAAGGAATTAAAATCTTCCTATTTTATTTATTGATTAAAATTTTCATTTATATTGCATTTCTATTCTACATTCTAGTTCATACGAGTTTTAGGGGCTTATTCTGTAATTCTTAATGACTGTAATGATATTGTTACATTGCACAGGTTTTGTATATAGTAAAAACGCTGCGTAATGATAATATAATGATATTGTTACAGTCATTAAAAGTTACAGAATAGGCTCCTTAATCTCTTCCATTGCTAATTTAAAAAAGTATTTATTTTATTTACTTATTTATTTTTTACTTATTTATTCTTATAAATTATTTCTAATCGCAAAATTATACAAAGCTTATATATATATAGTGTATATATGTATATCCAATGTATATACTATATATATATAATTGATTGTTTTATATATATGTCAATATTGTTATATATTTGTATATATTCAATTATTGACACATTGCGATACTAATAAATAACAACGTAGCACATGTACATTGTCATAACTGATAAACTATTTGTCAAGCGACCATTCACGAAGAGCATATCCATCGCTTATTAGGGAAAATGACTCCGCATGCTCCGCCACCGACGGGCAAGGGCCGCCCTTAACTTTCACTAACGACCGAAGTTTTTCGGTGTCCAAGCACCGCGTAGACTCCCGGTATCATAAATTCAAAATGGCGGTTTCTCCGGGGGTGAAAACAAAAGCCACTTGGCTCGCGTTCGAAGGCTTCGCAGAGTCCGGGTAGGTGGGCAACCCTTCTGAATTCTCCCTTACGAGGAAGCCGAGGGGGTGGGGTGGTTGGAGGGAAGAAGCGGCGAGGCTTTTCGAAGGGTCGAGCCACTGAAAATGGCGGACCCAATTAAGTGAGTCTGGGCTAGCGTGATGTACGCGCGTCATGGAAACCGTAAGAGGCGGAAAGAAGAAGACGAAGGACCGCGTCTGAGTCCTTTCAAAGGGACGCACGTAGGAATCCGTATAGTACTCACTCTTTCTTCTTTATCAAGAATCCCTGCGTTTAGATCTCGTTAATCTTTTTCGTCCTGCTCGAAGTCAGCATTGGTGGATTATTGAGAGAATTACAAATAGTTAAAATTAACTACATTAATATTTTATACAATAAGAATCTTATTTTAGACCGTACAATGTGAAAACACATCCGATAAGAATTAGAAATTAAATGCCTATAACGGTCGAAACTGGATTTTTAATACTTAAATAATTCAATGTGAATTATATATATATAATGCATACGTATATATATATACATATATATATATATACACATTATTTGTAGTCATTCTAATTGCGCGCCGAATTGGTTTTCCAGACTTATAATCGCAATTAAAAACTACTGTAATAATATCACAAATTAAATTAAATTGATAAACAATTTTTAATAATTTTATGCTTAATCAGGCATCCTATTAGAAAGATGTTAATGTGCTGAAAAAACTAAATAAATTTATTGCGAAAAATATTACCTCGGTAGGCATGTACATATATAGTATATATATAATTCACATTGAATTATTTAAGCAATAAAGATCCAGCTTCGACCGTTATAGGCATTTAATTTCTAGTTAATATTTTATTAATCTAGTTAATATTTTATTTAATAAAAAAGTAGATTTTGAAAAAACACTATATACACATACACATGAATAATGGGCATAATCTACTACATTTGCCTCTTTTTAAACAGCACAATTTTTGCGGGAATTTATGTAATGTATAATTATTTTGTATTATTGTATAAGCATTCAGAATCGAGAGAATTAAAAATCCTTATCTTATATTTAATTATCCTTATCTTATATTTTAATTATCCTTATATTTGATATTTAATTTCCTGAAGCAGATAAATGATAACTAATGTTACACATAGTAGTTATATGAATTTAATTAGATAATAATTTATATATATTGCTCTGCGATATTGGCTACCACAGGGCTACGGTCATTTCTCTCTGAATGAAACACGTTTGGTCCAAAACTGGATGAGCGAGATGCTCACAGATTAACCCATGATCTTTGATCTCACCTAACCGGATGCTGGACCTCCTCTTATTCCATGTACGGAACAGGTGTCCTACTTGTATCTTATTTAAGATACGTTTCAACCGTGTGACTATAATCGTTATAAAATGTTAAATTTTAATAAATTTATTATAGGATACATTGCTATTAAATAAAAATATTTTTTAAGACTTTCTCCAGATTTTAACAAAAGCATTTATATTACATTCTCATTGTATTTTAATATTTGATGATTTCTACAATTAAAATTTTAATTAATATTCTGTTAAAAATCTGCAATTAGAAAGATAAGGCTTTAAAAATTCGAAAAAAATTCTTAAACACAAATATAATCTTTATAAAACCTAATGTTATATTATATGTATAAAACTTTTACGCAAATTTTAGCAGCAAATATTACTTCGTTGAACTAAGGGAAATTTTAATTCCATCATTAATTAAGCTATGCACTTCACCGCGACGGGCCCTGAGGAACTCACGTCGTTAATCTTACGAATAACGCTTGACGCCGCGGGTGATCATTAATAAAGACGCTTCCGATACAAGATCCGCGTTTAACAAAGTTGCACGTTTTCCGCGTACATCGGTATCTCGATCGCGTCTGCCAACCGCGATCGATAGAGCTCGTAGACTCGCGACTTGCAACAGTCCCGAAGAAAAGCCCCGTGCGGATCATTATTTCTTTGGATCGTCTCCAAATCTTGCACTACGGCGTATATCCTTGTCTTGGCAGATTCGAGACTTTCTCAGGTGCAAGTTGCGAAAGGTTGCGAGAATGGTAGATTTCCACGGGCGATTCTCACGTACCTCCGCGATCTTTCACATTATTTCCTACTTGAGACATGCGACATAAAAGGAGACAAAGTAGATGGATTCAGGATCAAGAGGTGGAAGGCCCAAGGGAAGATAAGGGTCCGACGAAGATGGTTAAAGAAGGACTCGCGGGGAGTTCTGATCGCGGGTCTCAAAGGCGAACGGTGACGCTGCTTCTTTGAAACGGTATTAGCTGAGCGATTCCATCGAATTTGCGTTCTCTATGACCTCGAGAGTTCGATCACGAAATACGATATCTTGTATATTTGTAGAAGTAATAACGGGCGTAGAGGGCGAGATGGCCTCTCCTCGGAGGGATACCAAGGGTGGGCGATTCTCCCCGGGGGTGGTGGGTCGTCGCGAAGGTGAAGAGGCGAAGGAGGTGGAGGGTAGCTTGGCGACACTCAAGTCTTCTCTCTTCTCTCTCTCCCTCTCTCTCTATATCTCTATCTTTCTCTCTCTTGCTTTCTCTCCACCTTGCTCTTGGAGTTGTACAAGGGTCCATCTCATAGCAACGCCCACGGAAACTCGAATCGATACGACGCACTGTTCTGGAAATTTGCCGGATTTTCGCGTTCGTTTTCGAATTTCGCAGTGAGCGCCTTCGTCTTTGACATTCCACGAGAAGGGTCAGCGCTACATGGCACGTTCGCGTCGCGCCGTCGCGCCGCGGGAATTTTCGCGCCTGAGAATTGTGGCTTTGCTCACGCGGCACTGTTTCATACGCGAATCGATAGCTAGCGATGCTACAATTTGCAAGTAGATGAAAATCATATGGAAACTCAAAGTTACGATCAAAACGCAAATAAAAATTGCAACGTGTTTCAATATGCATCTATATAATAATAATTATTTATTATTATTTACTTCCTCGAGACGTACACATAAAATATTTTTCACATCTTGATCAGCATTCAACGAACAATTATTTATTAGTTGTAAATTTCTGAAGATCGTAGAAAACGAATAACAAGTAGAATTCAAAGGATAATGGAATGTAGAAAAAAGAAGAATATTTGGATCTCTGTATTGTCGTTGATAAATATGCATCGATCCGAGTTCTTGAAAGAAGAAACGCACGAACCCTCGTAACGCGTACGAGTCCATATACAGAGTCTGCATCTTTCTGTGCTTCGATTACTATCCTCCTTTACGAGACGCAGTATCCAGAGAGGTGGCTCGTTTTTCCTTCTTACCGACGTGCTGTGTGGGCGCGAAAGGCCGACAGAGACCGAATCGAGATGAAAATCGCAACCCCTGTATTCCTCCCTCCTTATATCGATACGCTGCGAAAATCGGTATACGTATATTCGCAGCTTATATTCTCGGGATTATATCGCCATTACATTATAGAAAATGTAGCAAATTGTTTGACACACAATATAACATTAATGTATAAAGAAATAATATCGATGATGAATTATTTAATATTATCTACTTTTAAATTTTTATTAAAAATAATTTAGAATTAACGAGATATATATATATATGTGTGTGTGTATATGTATGTATATATATATACACATATATATATATATACACACACACACTTGTTACAATGATCTTATCACTCTTAGCGGAGGAAATTGTTATTCGTTCCAATTATTACTGCAATTATTTCTGTCAATAAATGAAGAAATTAATTTATGCCGTTTTAATGAAGCATATTAATTGTCATTCGTAAGTGTCGCAATTTTTTAAATTAATGAATTATTCTTTTTAATTTGTATACAAAATAGAAACGGTATTTCGCGACTTTGTCTAGGTATCGGACTTAGATCTAAAAATGGCACGGTTAGAATGCAAGAGGAGAGTCTCTTCGTTTTTATCGGCGTGTCCAGTCAGGCGTCTTGTCATGCATGGCCGATATTGATATGTGCACGCGTGTATTCGAGAGCAAGCCGTCGACGGAGAAACGCCGATCCCTTCCCCTCCTTCGTGAGACCATGTTCCTCTTTCTCATCTCTTCGTCTCGCATTCGTTTTCAGAGCGGAAGTTCGTGCACGAGAAATCCGGAAAATTGGACGGAGCGTCTACTGTTGCCGACGAGCGTTCTTCAAATGAATGATCAGCTGGAATCCCATAAATCGGCTGAATCGATAGTTGTAAGAGCGATGTAAAACATTTCGAGTGGTTCGCGACACGTGCTTTTATTAAGAGAACATCTTGCGTCTCCATTATTAAAGTAATCTTGGAAGATGTATATTGAGAAATCAGAGAAAAGAATTGCTTTGTTCTGTCTAAATCTAGAACGTATATAGTTCCAGATTGTGGAATATAAATCATATTATGATGAGACTTACAATTAAATGAAAGGTTGGACACGCGCGCGTATTTATGATTAAAAGGATTAATTTTATTTGCGAAATTTATCAATTGTTATAATAAATATAATTGTTTTACACTTCCCTTGTTTATATATATTGATTCGAACAGAATCTAACTGCTCTGATATGAAAAAAACAATATGATGTTTACCTTAATACGTTTTTATTGTCACGTTTGAAGCGATATCTATGAAATGCATATGTAAACGTAAATGTAATTATTATTAGATATATAATTAGATATATAATCGTATGCGAACGGTACAGAATAGTGAAGACTCGAGCAAATTGATCACCACTGCCGTAAATTTGTCTACACGGGCGATTGTGGTCAATCTGCACAGGGTGTTCCAGACTACCGGTTGATCCAGTTTCATTCCGGTTTCTTCGGTGAACTTCACCCCGGGAACGAGGCGAACGCTGTCAACACAGAGGCGCGCGCATGGAATGACAAATGCTGCGCCGACCACCAATGTTGCTGCACAACAAATTATATCCAGGGCGATAAAATCTATCCTCGGACTTAGATAAATAGTGCTCGAAGGCGACACGTCGTTTATAAGTTCGTGACAGAACCGTTTCGTCGTTTATTCTTCATCCAGAATTTTTTGTACACGCCGTCATATAAAACTCCAAATGCTATCCAAATATAAGTAAATTCACTGCATCTAATATTTTTCTTTTCTCTTTTATGTTACAGAAACGACCGATGAATGTATGGCCAATTTTGCTAAAAAGAAGAAATCCTCTTCTCGATCAAGATATCCGAAGTCATTCGAGACTTAATTAATTACAATCTGTGGAATAATCGATCGATTCGAAATTTTTGCTTGGTCGCAGTAATCAATAATTGTAAATATTATACAATTCTCGCACAAATCTCAAATCCCAGAGAATTACGAGATAAATAAAGGAACAAGAGAACGCCCCACCCAGGAATCGTTCCGGCCCTATCCTGCGCTCCCGTGTTTCTCCGTCCTACCTTCTGCTTTCTCGGACATTAATTTCATGCAGCGAGCTGCAGGTGCGCCGTCAGGTAAGTACGTGCGATATTATTGGCCGACGTCGGGCAGACGCGAAGCTCGAGCTGTTGCGACTCGGCACGATCCCTATTAACCGTCCCATAAACAGATAATCGTGAATTTCCCGCCGATACCGTTCGCCCAATCAGATAAGACGGAACGTGGAGATACGAAATTATTGTCCTCGCATTTCTCGGTTCGTATAACGTCGAGATGTTACAGTATAAGTGTTAATTAAGGGCAAATGGCGATTTGATTAACGAAATATCTTGATAGAAAGTTGTGTGTTATATGACTGACTCTTATACTGAAAAATAATTAATTTTAGAGAAATAACTGTTTTTGAAAATGTAAATTTATCGTTTAGTTAATGAACTTTGCTCCGCTATAACTTTGGAACAACATTAGCGAAAGCAAAGCATATTAATAGCGAAAAAATAATATTAAAAAAGAACCATAAACAACTAAACAATCAAATAAATTTACTTTAAAAAAGAATAAATTTCAGGACATCACACACGCATAATACTTGCAATTTGTATAAAAAAAAACTTACATTAGAGAGAGAGTGTTGAATGAATTTCCGTTCCATTAACACAAGTTTCCACTTTTGTTAATATTTATACAAAGATACGAAAAACACGCAGTTTCAAATTTACATAACAATTCGCACCGCATAATGCTGTGATGTCAAAGCCGGTATCCATAAAAACGTCGCTCGTGAATTCGCCTTGACTCGGTGTCGGAGTTAAATGAAGGATTTTCGCGCGTTTCGCTGCCATTATTTGGCAACGCGGCTACGTCTCTGTTTGTTCTGCGAAGTGTGGAACGGAGTCGCGAAGGCTAGAAAGAGGAGTACTCCGTTAATCATTATCCTGGGGTATGTCGAGAGGGCGAAGGAAGCCTCCTTTGAGGCCGGACCACGGCTGCTCTGCCCGGAATTCCAGGGACTCGGATTACAATTTGGCGAGTCCAGGGCGAGGGGAGAGTAAAATGGCCGCCGGCGGTAGGGTAGTTTTGCTCGCCGTAGGGTGGCTACGAGGGTGGCTAACTGGGTGGTCGACGAGTAGCGGTAGAAGAGGAGATGGGAAGGGGGTAGGGTGGTGGTGCAGGAGATGTAGGAGGAGGAGGAGGAGGTGGAGGTGGAGGTAGCGGTAGGTAAAGGGGACGCGGTGGTGGCTGAGCGTCGGGGCAGCGGGGGACCGACGCTAGCCACAACCCCTTAAGGGTCGAACGAACCCTTGCACTACTACACAGAGTCCAAGAACCTCGACTCTCTCTTTCTCACTTACTCTCTATCTCTCTTTCTCTCCTCCGGTTATTCTCTCTCCTTCCGTTCGCATTTGCCACTACACACTGTCTCTTCGTCGCGCTTTCCACGCTCGCTCTGACTCTCGATTTGTCTCGCTCTCGTCCTCCTCTGTCCCGTCACCTCACCTCCTAGTCGCCCTCCCTGCCCTGGCGCTGAACAACCTTTATATCCACAGCCGCTATACCCACTACTACGAGTATCAAGTACGTACGTACTACCTAGCTTGCGTTATTCTCGCGTACGAGGGAGGGAAACGATCGAGAGAGTAAGGGAGAGAGAGAGAGAGAGAGAGAGAGAGAGAAACGGAACACACAAGGGTGAGTGAGCAGAACGTACAGAGAGAGAGAAAGAGAGAGAGAGACAAACGTGATGCCGTGAGAAAGTAAAGACGAGACAAAGAGAACGAACATTTAAGGGAAACGGAGATCGTGACAGCGACGAGAGCGAGGAGAAGAGAAAGATAGAAGTTGAAAGGGGCAAGCGAGAGCGAGAGGGTTGAGCGAACGGGCGCTAGGGGCAAGGGTGGAATTTTAGAGCCGGGACCAGCCTTAAAATACACGCCGCGCGAAATGCCGGGCGTGAATTAGAGCTCCTGCGTATACACGCTTTCTCTTTGCCGGCGTGGCGAAGCGAAGCGATGCGAGACGAAGTGAACAACGAACGAACGAACGGACGTACCTTCGGAATTTTCGCAAGCCGCAGAGCAACGCCCGTTTGTTTGTCTCAGTTGCATTCGCATCGGCCCAAACGGGCTGAGTTTCGACCATCGTGTTTGTAACAATAAATTACATGACGTTCATTATGATTAAATGAAACTCTTAATGTGTCATCGAGCTCAATCTTTAATCCTTTGATATACAATTTTGTTTTCGCTTTATGTAAAAGTTGCATATATAAATTCATCTCTTGAGTCGCGCGATGCTCTTCTATGTGGTGTTTTTACTCGATCAAAAGTTTTTTAATCGGAATAACGTTACGTAATTTGAAATAACAGAAAATCTTTATATTATTCACGGTGCAATTTGTTCAATGTATTAAACTATTCATAAATCAAAAAATAAATGTCTAAAATTCTAGAATCATTTTGATATGCTAAGCTGCATTATAGAATTAAATATATATTGTCATTTGATTATGAAAGTAATGAAACTTTGCGATTTTGAATTTCACTGCGAATAAACAGCGCTGCCTAGAATCGTGCTTGAAAATAAACGATAGAGAAAGCAGGACACCCAAAAGACGTAAGTCAGTCGGACGTGAGAAGTTTCACGATGTTAAGATCTTTTACCCAGGCAAAGGACTTGCAAGTGGAGATACAATCAGGATGCCGCGAATAACATAGATGCAAATAGAAGTTAAATTTAAATTCGAACGGAAAATAAAATTTTTCCTGTAACTTTCACTAAACATCTTGTTTAATACATCGAGTCGAGTTTCTAGATATTCCGTTGTATTCGTTCTGTATTACATTTTTTTCAATGAAAGACGGCATCTAACCGTCAGGAGGACGTCGCTCTGCGGCAGCATGAAAAAAAGAAAACCATCAAAGACAGCGAGACGAATAGATCACGGTGAAAATCAAGAATGTACCATGAATTTTAACACGCTCCAAGAACATAAGACCAATATAAGCATCGAGATTTGACCGGAATATGGGTTAAGTAAATCGAAAATACAATAATCGTCGGTGAATTATTTCTCCGATAGAAATAACACGGATGAGAAACCGATAGCAATTATAGTATAATATGAATATTTAAATGAATCAATTAAGTGTCTCGTGGCAGTTAATGGCTGTTGTAAAAATAATATCGTCATAAATTTCTTAGAATAACGTACATACTACTATCAATTTATATGTACTGATTGATAAAAAATAGCGACTTTATAATAATTATTGATTAACTTTACGAATATTACTAAATTTTTTCAGTGATTAGCTATCCAAACGCGAATAGTTTTTAAATGATTGGCATTTTATTATGCATCTTGATACGTACTTAAATCAGAATAGTGGAATAAATTATGTTGAGAAAGGTTGAGCGTTATATCGGTAAAGTTCCGACGGGCGAAACTTTTATTTAAGAATGCGGCTGCAGGGGCTTGTCAAGCGTTTCGTTACCGGTGAGTTTAACCGCGGCTAATTTCGTATAATAATTGCACCTTATAAAGGAGATTTTGAATCTAATATCCTCGGTGTTCATCTCGTATTTATCACCGTTCCCCGAGAGATGGACAACTCCACTTTTGGTATCACAGTGGAATCTAAACTTGAACACGACGCGGCGAATTAATGCTTTTGATAATCGATAAATATAAAAGTCATAGTTACGTATAATATAATGAAATATAATTACATATATTTCCTTTATAATATTAATTTAAAGATTTTCTCTATTATAATTTTATGAAGCAAATCATGTTTATTATCAAGTTACGCGGCTGTAACGAAATTACTATTGAAAATTATATTGATAGTTCAAGTGGTACTATTAAATTTTCCACAAGAACAGTAGTAATAAAATTTCCAATATAGTCGCTTTAATACTTTCAACGGCACTTGAACCAAGACGTACAATTGCAGTTTAATAGCTTCTAGTCTTTCAATAATAAGTAATGGTTCTTTACTTGACTTGAAGATTTCAAAGAATAAACGTGGCAAACTCTGTATTTCGGCCGCAATGTATACGCGCTTTTCTCGTAAGTGAAAGTAACTCTTTTACTCGTGAATTTTGCATCGTAAATAACATGTATTTACATTGTCCTCAACTATACCCTCCGGCTTCACCACGCGCATGCCAATATTAACATACGCGAGTAAACAAGGAACAATTCTCCTGATATTTTTCCATTGCATGTTATCGCGTCACACCGACAACGGCAACGATGACGACTACGCGCGCGGATTTAACTAATAAGAGCAATTAATGCCGGAGGTAGTAGCTAGAGGGTGGTTTGTCCGCCATGGCATGTCTCTCTTGCCTGGCGGTCGCCTCGGTCAATACCCACCGGACAAGATGGCCGACGCCCACTCCAACACAAACTCGGAGTTACATACATTTATGTACTCAAATGTATAACCCACCGCCGCCCCTCCCCCCTCCGGACGGAGTTGCCTTTCTCCTTCCGCCGGCTTCAACCCTCCTCGGTCTCGCCAGCCACTCGGCTACACGGACACCGAACTTCATCATTATTATCTCGCCGGCCTGGTATACCTACCTTCCTACCGCCGAGTCTGAATTTTGCAAAAGCCACGCGGTTCTCGCGACTTTAACGATAATATTGAAACGGAAATTTGAGAGAATTTTGATTAACAATTTAATTTATGTACATTGCAGCTAATTACGCTCCTATTTTTAAAGTAAAGTGTGATTTAATTTCTTCTTTGTTGTGAACGATGTTTAGTTTTTATTTGTCACTTTTTAGTGTTATGTATAATTCGCGAAAGAATTCGTGATGTGTTTTGCTATGACTCGCTTTATTTATACTGTCACTTGCTCTATTTGATTCTATAATGGATTTAAGTTTTAGCGTCATTATGTAAAACCAATTTGTTTTTCTCGCTTTTTATAATGATTCAAACATTATAGAATTTAAAAATCATTTACTATTTAATATTTTAATTTATTGCGTTTAATGCCATTTTCTTATTGCAATTATGCTAATTTTATTGCAATAATTATGTTTTCCAAATTTAGTTATAGCCAGTGGGAGTTAATGTGAAGTTGCTATCAATTAATGTAAGATGCTACTTCATTATTGTTAATATATACATAGTAATTGCATTTAAGTATAGACATGTATATTGGAGATATATTTCTATAATATTAATTCCGTAGAGGAGAATATATAGATTTCTAATACGCCGAAACTCAGAACTCATAAAACGATCAGTTTTAATAAGATATTGTTCCCGAAAAAATTGAGTACATGATTTTAAAATAAATGATTATTGAATATTAAATAATAATTAATTTCGCATTTATGATAATAGTATTAGATAATAGTATTTGAAGAGATCTATTATATGAATCTTCAGAGAAATCTTAAAAAGTGAGATAACATTTGTACGATATGTAGTGTAATTTCGTCTCACTTTTTTTCGATAAGCATCTTTTTTTAATCACTTAGCCTAAGGTGCAGATTTTTCTTAAACTCGACGCAATATTAACTCGTTAGAGCATGTACGCGTAAATGAATCGTGCGAATAGGCACGTCGTACAGAACCTCGATTGGTCAGTGCAGAGGGGTGGCCGACCCACGCGTCCGATTGGTCAAATCCACCCTTCTCTCAGACGAATGCTGACCCTTCGGGGGTGGGTTCTGTCGCCGGGAAATATCGCTGATCTGTACCTTAATAGAATGCACGTTCGCGAGAGAATTGAATTAGTAAGCTCTCGTTTTTTCTCTTTCTCTTTCTCTTTTTCTGTGCGATAAAATAAAGAAAATAACAATACACAGCATGTTGCTTCGTATAAAAATACTTATCCGAGCAAATCTCACATTACATTCATAAACCGTGTAAACAGCGCGCCGCGAGGACTTTAGCGCGCAGTTTTTGCATTTAGTCGGAAAATACATTGTTCAACGTTGCATTGAAGAACTGTAAAATTGATCGAGAAGATCTAGGTAATTACAACAATGAAATATATGTCGTAAAATAAATTCAATACTATCAATTTGATTTGAATGAGAATAATAGCAATTATTACTGTATTATCCCGCGTTCACGACCAAATTTTTCCTACCCTGAACGCGTCCAAGAATATCTGAGTGTAATGGATCTAGGAATTTAATCCGTTCAATTCAGGAAGAGCCGGCGAGATCGGGAATCCCGCTCGACAATACTTTCCCACCGGTTCTTTATCGGGAAACCGAGTGGGACAGAGTCGCGAGCGGAGTATCGGCCGTAATGAGATTGAAATTAATTCGACATCGCGGTGCCGAGACACGACGAGATGTTCAACGATAAGATAATTCGACAAATTTGCTCGAGTAACTCCGCGAGATCCCACCGAGGTCTCGCGAGATAAAACGACTTCTCACTCTCTTTGCTTCTTTTTCTCCCCCCCCCTTCCACCCAGTCGGCGGGCGATATACACGAAGCACACAACCTCTTTAAACGGAAGACGAATGATCATTACTTAATCTTTTGACCGAGGACGAGGCGTCGCCGTCGCCGTTGGAGTATCCTGGCTAATCCAGCGCAATTGTTTTCGTCCATGTTGACTGCTTATCTGGCTTAACAGCCGACTAATTCCGCGATCTAACAAACTTCGAGCTTCATGGTCTCCCTAGGCACTTAACCTCCGTTACCGTGAGTTTTTTGTTGGACTACGAGCGACTTGCTGAATTAAAATTGTAAATTCCGCGAGATAACAACACGGAGACACCGAGGTAACAACGCACCATGGCAATGTGCGATAAAGGGCCATTATGTTTAATGAAATTATCTTGGTGTTATATAACTGACTAATTGCTCATTTGTTTATTTAATATATCTTTTAGCGTGGATTTTTTTTGATAGAGTATTGTAATTAAAAAATGACAATTGCTTAATATTAAATTAAATTTTTAACAAAAAATACGTTTAATTAAAGTTTTCGGCTAAAGTTAGACTATATCTATAAAAATAATTTCGTACTACAATAAAAAATAATTAATACAAAAGTAACTGGCAAATTCATAAATTTTATTTAATTTTCTTTCAAAAATTACATAATTTTTCTCTCACTATCCAAATTTATATATTTGCATAATTTATATAAACAACGAATTTTACGGATAATATTTTGATATACATTGTATCTTGATAGTACATTGCACTTTTATTGTGTAGGATTGATATAGAACAAAACAAAATTGTAAAATTGTAACTTCGTATCGCAAGCGAATGCAAGTACTTAATGCGTAACGAGTGGTTTTTCGTCAATCAGCGAGTGCACAGATCAGGATTCTAACTCAACGCTGACATTTGAAGTTCTCTTACGCTGCAGGGTGTATAGCAACCCTAAGCTCACTGCAGCTGATAGTTTTACTGACTGGACTGTACCTCCTATTAGCAGGCAACCGTGTACTGCACCGGTGCTTTTCGAGTTCAGGTACTTTGGGTGCGAGAAACAGGAATAGCGAGGTACCACAAGCAACAGCGTATTATCGCGTGAATCAGAAATTATTCGTATCGATAGAGCTGTCTGTAAACGTAAACTTATTTGTATTTGCTGATTTGGCAAAATAATTTTTTTTATCATGATTGATATTTTTTTATGGTCAATAATTTACATTACTTTAAAATCTGTGATAAATTTTGAATAGCAACTGAAAAGATATAATATCCAGACACACACACACAGCACACAATATTTATAAAATATTTACAATATATTTATAAATATTTGTAAGGCATATTTTAAATATTTTGTAAATATTTTTGTGGTCTTAGATTGTATAAATCATAAACATTTATTATAAACATTATGAAATATTTATTATAAACCTTGTAGTACCTAAATGCTAGGGAAATACTTAACAAGACATTATAATTCAAATAAAAAATACTTAACAGAAATGTTTATTTATATTTATGATAAATATTACATTAAATATTTAGTCTATCTTTTAATAATATTTCGAATAAAGCTTTATCTAAAATATGTATAAAATATTTATATAACATTTCATAAAATGAATAATAATAAGTATTTATCATAAATATTCTGTGCTATCTGGGTAACGTTATATCTTAGAAGCATTGTCCTTGAAATATCTACATAAATTTTATATTATACAGACATCTAAAAAATGTTTATTGATATACGTCGTTTAGTATATTTTCAAGTACAATTTGAATAATTTTGTTACAGTATGATAATAAACATTTTGACGAATAGACAGAAGTGCAGAATATCGGAGAATTTCTTACAAATATCTGATATCAATAATCTTATATAAAATAATTTGGTTTTGTAAGCAACTTTATAAATTCTGTGCAGTTGTAATTGCTTCTTTATTTATAAATGTTCTGATTTCACTATTACACTTAAATGAAATATATAATTGATAAGTAGTATTTATTACAACGCTTTTTACATGAAAACGTTTGCTTGTGAAGATAGACAATAGCAATACTTTGCTACTTGTTTATTATTGAGGCAGAAGATAGTCGCGAGCTACGATAAGAATAAATTCCTACTATTTACGACGCGAAAATGGTCGCAATGGAATTCGGGGGTGGTGCAAGTGTTTGACATATTTTGTCTGGGAAACCGACAGATCAGGGACGGAAGCGGCGGAGCAAAGGGTTGGCAAGGGGAGTGAATGCAGAGGCACCTCTGTTTCTGACGTGCAGATTAGTGTCCGCCATTGTAGTGACGTCACCTTAGTTAACACGCATTCAGACGACCCAAGGAGAGACTGGCGAAACTATTGACCGCGATCATCCGTGGAAATCTACTGAATTCTTCAGCTTGCCTAAGATTAACGCGTTTTTTTTTATACACACTCGTATATACGGAATTTTCGACATTACCGAGATACGTGAGAATGTTTCGCAGCAGAAATCAGGGATTGACTAGAACGGAACGTCCTTCCGGCTCGATCGCGCGAATGCGTCGACTGCAGAACGTGTCAGAAGTCGGTTCGCCAGTTGACAGATGAATATGCCCGGGGAACAATGGGGGCCGACCAAAAATTAACGGCATTGTCCTAACTTTGCATTCTGATGCCGCTGTTTGCTCCCGCCGAGTCGATTGCCACGAAACACGGACTGAGACCGTCAGACGTGTACCGAGAAAGCTTTGAAAGCTGTTCCTCCTCTTCCTCCCTCTCTCTTTCTCTCTCTGTCTCTCTATCTCTCTTTCTCTCGATTACCGAGCAGCAGATTAATCTGATGTTGACGGTAGATCCCGGACATCGTGATCTATATTTCGCTTGAGGTTTTCGAGGAATCCGTGGAATGATCTCAATGCGAAAGCGAAGCAAGCGAAAATAGGACGGAAAATAGGAAACGACGATAATGTTGAATCGATATGTGTATTTTATAATTTACTTCTGCGAACTGGGAATAGAGGACAACGATGATTTTTTTATCCCATTTTTAAATGATAAATCAATATATAAGAATTTTTTTGGACTTGCATTTGTTCAAAATCTTTTCAAATTAGATATCGATTATTTTTAGTTCATGAAAGTCTAATTAAATAATTTGTCATATTTTTATTTAAAAAATAATGTAATACATAATTTAGCAAATTAATAGAATCTAGGAGAATGAGTTAGCAAATTATTCGACATGGAAAATTAAAATTCTTTTTTTTTCTCAGCAAAAAAAAGACAGAACTTATTTGGAAGCTTAATTCTACAAATTTGTACATATAAATTTAATACATGCTTATGTTATAAATATATTGTATACTTTGTGAAAGTAATTTATTTTCTCATATGGCATTTATTAAAATTGTGTGTCAAATATTATGCATTATAATCGTTTCGTAGATACATAAGAAATATAATTAATCTATTATCTAATTATTAATTCACAACAATTTTATTGATAATAAAATTAAAGAAAAAGATATAAGGGAAAGAATATATTTAAAGTATTATTATACTTTTTTTATAAATTGAAATTGATTTTTGAAAAATGAACGAAAATATAAGCCAACTACCCTTAAGCAAGCCTTTGAAAGAGCAACCCGATATACAAGAGTATTTCCGTTTAGGTGCAGCATGATTGTCCTTACCTGAGATTTCGTTTGCATCGTTACAGCTTCACGCTAGATGGCACAATTGATTCCTTATTAAACAGTTACACGATTTTCAGCGACGCGACGGTATAAATAAGTAAAATGTTACATATATACATTTTTTCTGTACATTTTATTTACGAATTGTAAATTATAAATTTAAAAATCAACTAATATTAAAGATTATATTGACAATGAGTAGATTTACTACAATAAAACAACTAATATTAAAGATCGTATTGATAATGAGTAGATTTATTACAATAGAATATTTAATTATATTTATTGAAAGCGAAATTAAAAAATGCTGGAATATTTCTTCTGTTATCAAGAACGACAAGTGATGAATTCATTTTAATCGTGCTTTAAACTGTTGCGAAACGTATTATGCAATGGGCGGCGAATGATAGTGACTCGGGACGAGTTAAACAATTTATGTAACGAGCTTTCTACGCGCACGTTTGACAGACGCGTATCGGAAACTAATGTCGTAGACAGATAATTAAGAGTCTCTCATTTGTCAAAGAATCGGTTAACCATGATAACTTATAAAATATATAATTAATTACAAATGACTTCACGAATACAAATATAGAAAAGCGTGTGATTATCATCACGCGCGAAAAATTTTGACTTTTTTAGAAAGTTAAAAATTGATAATTATAAATATATTAAAATTGATAAAAATTTTATGTTTAAATTGAAGATTTAAACCCGTTATTATTATTTATTATTGCTTCCGAAGATATTATATCGAAAAGTTGAAAAGCACAAAACTGTTCATAAATTATTTTTTTATTTAAAAATTTGAAACATACGTATAGTAGACATAGAGTATATATAATTACAAAGAAGCGTCTATAAGCAATATCTATAAGGGTTAATTCGTTACACAATTGGCATTAAGACTGGAAGGATAGGTAGGCAAGAGAATAAGAATGAAAGGAACTCAAACAATATAGGTTATTTAAAAACAATGTCGTTTATTTGAATCGCACAAGACATACACCGTATCTGCTATGTTTACAATTAGGACCCCTGCGAGGTAAAACTCGGCCAACGTTTGTCGCAAGCCTCGGCCGGAGTTTACTCGGAGATGCCTGGGTTTTTTTTTATTTTTCGTATTGCCTTAATGTCGATCCTCGGTTAAAAGTGTTCAATGCCGGTCGCATATTCTGTCCCTAGAAACCGAGCTTCGGATTTATTTACCCTGGATCAGAAGATTTCCTAAAAATCCAATTTCCCTGCAACGATATTATCGTTCCCTTTTGCATTTCTTTTTCCCGTAATCGACTCTATGGAAAAAAATTCTTCCGTTCGCTCTCTCTTATTATAATTATAGGAAATACTTCGTAGCTTTAAATTATATCGACTGCCTAGATACTTTGCTCGACTATACTCCTGATGTTCGTTCTGGGATTATCTTTTAGCATTTTATGTGGTTTACCCTGTAGAAACGTTAGAAATCAACCGGAGGATACGACGGGACAATCAGATTAATTTATTATTAATACGTCAATTAATCGAGATAATGAGGAATCCGTGCAATATCATATTTTAGATTACACATTAAACGCTGTTTCGCGATTGGTGCGAACGAAACAGGAATTGCCGGTGGCAATCTCCATATCGAACTCTCATTACAATTTATCACGACTACAGCGTTTACCGTATATCTCTCTAGCATAAGGATATTCTTCCGTGTCGCCTAAATTCGTTATCGTCCTCGTCGCATCCCACCGGTCCGATCGCCCGCCGCGAGATTTGCATTTGACACATGTCACTCCTTTGTTTCGGTGAGGCAGGGAATTTGGTCCTATGTGGGATAAACGTGAATAAAAAAAAGGAAGTAGAGAAGGAGGAAGAATTTTCCAAAATCAAAGTACGCGTATTCGTGTATGGTGACGTGCCGCAGAATTTTTATTTCGTCGATTACACACGGTGCTCGATCAAAAATTTCTCTCTCTCTCTCTCTCTCTCGCTCTCTTTCTCTCTCCATTCATTCCGCGAATTCTCGAAGGGGATTATCCATCCCCATGTCTCGCTCGATCGTTTCAGATCCAATTTCCGTTCACAATCATTGTGAACGACAAAACACGTCGTTGCACAAAAAAAGAAAAAAAATCGTCATAAACTTATCTTTTTTTTTATTATGATCATTAAATAACTTTTCGACGATGCGGCTCTCTTTCTGCTTCCGAATCATCGCTACGGGCAGTGCCATTATTTACAGTATGTTGTATAAACGCGGAGCCTGGCATGTACGTATTTCAGGAATCAATCTAACAAACTTTTAACTAGATAACGAGAGATTTTTTTTTATCTAGGGCCGTACACGTCTAACACCGAGAGAACTATCTGATATGAGTTTTTTAAATCGCCTTTATGCTTTCTCGCGTTCTCACCATCGATTTCACGCACACGCGCAACATTTATCCCCGGAACGAGAAGGTAACACGCACAATGAAATCACATAAAGACACGCAATCACATCGATACTCGCATTCTTTCGTCGCCTCTCACGTATCGCGAAGTTATTTTCGTTTTTACCTTATTGCCTACGCGTATATATATATATATATATATATATATTTCTCTCTTTAGGAACAGTTCTCTTCGAAAACGTTTATGTCGACGAGGCGTCGTTGAGGAAAACAAAAAGAAGAGTAAAAAGAAAAATTATTTCGCTACTTAAAACGGAACGGAAAAACTTGTAGAACAATCGTCGCGTCGCCCGAAAGCCTCAGTCTTGGACGAGGACGAGAGAAAACGGAAATTCGATTCTGATTGCGCCTCGGTCAGGCCGCGGGACGATTTTCGCTGGATCAATATTTGGTATCGATCCCGCGAAAGCCGAGCACGGTTCGACACCGTGGCGACAATAAATATAATCAACGAACAAAGCGCGCTGATGATATTTTCGACGTGGCTGCGAGGTGACCGTCGAAGGAGGAATTCTCCCGATTCGAATATTTTTTAAGGTTATCCGTAGGATCGATTAATTTATCAGTTTAGATTGCGATCATGACAGTCTTTAGTGAAATGCATTTTCTACAATTTTTCTGATTAAACGATTCCTCTACTTCGATGGTCACGTCGCGCGATGCAAAATCAGCTGCTATAAACCTAAACAACTTTGGCATTTCCTTAACCTTTAAAAACATCTGCGATAATAATTTAATATCGGAATAAAATAATGAAAGCGGCGCTTAAACTCACTGCAACCGTAGTGATAATAGTGACAAATGTAATAATATAATGGTAATAATAATAATAGCAATAATAGTAATAATGACGATAATAATCATGTTACAAAACAATAATAATATTAATAATAATAAAGACAATATAATAAGTGCAATAATAATATTAATAAAGGTAATAGAGTCGCCGATAATAGATATAATTACATTGTACATAGGATCGAGCTAGAATTTATAGATACTAGCTTCTCTTTTCATCATATATTACTTAAATCAAATATTCTCAATTATCCTATACATATTGATATATGTATGTATGTATGTATATATATAACAGTGGTTCAAATATCGATGTTTTTAAATATGTACATACAGAATCATCGAAGTTGCCAGTTCTCCTTATGTGCTAAGGAAATCGATGCATTTTAAAAAGACGCGTCGGTTCCATTGACGCGTTCTTACGAAGCGACGTCGTGTAATGTACAAAAAGACTGCATTTCCAATTTGTCCCTATATAATACACGGCCAGTGCAGATTTTCATAATATTTATATATATATTACGTTATACAATATGTATATATATATCTATTATTAAATAAATAATCTTCAAATGCGATAATAAATTTACGAACTATTGTTCGTTATCTTATTTATAATATTTATATTCTTTGTATTTGCATTTCTTTTTATATTTATATATATTTATATATTTATATATATATGTATATTTATTCATTTTTTTATCTGTGTGTATATATATGCAGCTTTATATTTATAGTGTCTTTTTCCCTCGTTTATAAACTATATTTATAGAGATATATATAATTTAAATAGCTGTGTGTGCTGAGACTCGCAAACTGGTAACCATTCGTTCGTTTCCTAGTGAGTTAAAACGCGGAGTAAGGTTTCTTGTTGAGTACCTTCTTTTTTATATGTTGCCTTTTCGCATCGCCTGTACATCGCCTTGACGATTGCATCCAATCCTCGCGATCGCGAGGATTCTTTCTTCTTCGAACTTAGTCGAAACTCCAGCTACGCTAGATCTTTCAGTTCTCGATAATTTTTTACGACTTGTTGACTCGACCAGCCGTTTCCAGGCCGATCGGTCAGAGATTCTCAAGATCATGCATCGACCTACCACCCCTCCTAATCCCAAGAGGTGACCTCGGACATTTCGTGTCAAGAGATCCTTCTGAGGTCGCGCCGTCTCGATAAAATCCGGTCTTGCGGGACCCACAGAATTGTTCATCTCTTCTTCTCTCGAGGTCCCTGAAGAATCCCTCATCTTCAGTATACCGGATAAGGCCTATGTGGCCATAACGGTGGGATTGGCGGTAGGCTTCCATTCCAGGATCAAGTATCCTTACTACTAAGTGAAGAGTCTTCATCTTTGATTATTGGGTACGGAATATCCAACTTGGGACCCTGTTGCACCACCACTACGCATTTTCTCATGTGTTTTTCCAATGTGCTCGGCACCGAAAATGGCATTTCACAGAAGCGACATTTATACGTGTCCTTGCCGTGTCGGCCATGGGTCTTCATGTGCCTGGTCAATTTCGAGCTCTGGGCGCATGCGTATGAACAGAGCTCGCACTTGTACGGCTTCTCACCGGTATGCGACCGCCTATGTACCGTTAGATTTGAGCAGTTCTTGAAAACTTTACCGCAATACTCGCAAGTGTCATTTCGGCCGCTTCGCTCTTTCTTCATCAGTGGACTTGGCAAGCCCTGGAGCGATAAACTGGACGTCGTTGCTTTGCTTGCTTTACGAAACTCATTATTCTCCAGGTAGTGCGGACTAGGTAGCCAAAGACCTCCGAAATCTGGTCCTGAGGACCTAGGAAATCCCTGGCCAGAAAAAATATTCGGCGTTGTTGAGGAGTTAAAATTCGTGGGCGAGAGAGCACTTTCCTTCTCCTTGTTATTGTTGAGCGTATTAGTGAGGTTGCACGGTGATTCAGTTTTGAGGAAACCGCTGCGATGATTTTCCTGTAATGCTTGTCGATAAGCTTCTGAGTATTGAGCGATGTTACTCAGACCAAATTTCTCCATGAGATCACCCACCAAGCTAGCCGGTTTCTCCACTCGACCTCCGCTCTCCTCGCCGTTCTGTCCTTGTGTAGTGCTTAGATCCTCTGGTGTATTTTCCTCTGCATCCTCCCGTTCGTTCTTCTGCTCGTTCTCCTCCATCTCGTCTAGGTCCATGTTTTCATCGCAGCTGGACCCATCGTCAGGCACCGTTTCAACACTGCCTTGCGGACTGGCGGCCGAGTTCAAGTGCTCCTGGTGCTCTTTTCTCATATGTTTCCTCAATTCGGTAAAGCTCGCTACTTCAATCTCGCATATTTCGCATCTCGACGGCGTACTCTGGCCGTCTTGCGTGCTTTCTTGTTGTTGGTATTGCCTTTCCTTGTCCCGATGACTGCGACGATGAACGATCAAGTTTGATTGGAAGCGAAATTTTTTGTCACAGATTTCGCATGTGTACACTGTCTCCGAAGAAGAATCAGTGATAATTGGCGTAGAGGCTACTGGCGGGCTAGTCTTCTCGCTGTCGGTTGAATTATTATTGTTATGATGACCCACAGGGCTCTGACTGTAACAAGGCGGCGAGTTTTCTTTTTGGTGAGTGCTGTGGGTTAAATTTGCGGGGTTGGCTGAGGCTGGACTAGGCGGTTCCACTGACTGTGAATGGGGCTGAGATTGTTGTTGCTGTGACTGTTGTTGCTGTTGTTGCTGCTGTTGTTGAACACTGCTGGCGACAGGGACTGGCGGTACTGATGGTACCGGTGGAGGAGGGGGATTCGTCGTGGGATTACCGCTAGGTGTAGGTGGAGCCGCGCCTAAGGACGGATTAGCGAGGCTCCTTAGGCGCGCTGAGTAAAAATCCAGGTTCGCTTCAAGTGGTGGTGGGTGTGCTTGGCCTCCGAGGCCACGGCCGTGCGACAGTTCGGCCAGGTTCGCCAGGTTCCGGGCATTATTTAGGGAATCCAATGAGCTGCGTACCAGTGGATCCCCCAGATTTAAACCATCCATACCGCGAAGCGGATCGCCCAGGTTTTGCAGATTCCGCGTGGCCGTCTGTAGTTCCTGAAGACCTCTATATCCCGCTAGGGGATTCAAAGTAAGAAAGTCGGGCCTGAACATAGGCGGAAAACTTCGTTCCAAATGTTGGGGTAGCCTCAAAAAACTATGAAGAGGATCGCCCACCAAGGACGAGGTCTGAAGTTGTTGTCGACCACCACTACTGCCACTCGTATTCGTACCGCCGGAAGAGTTCGCTGCCGAGGAACTTCCAGTGGACTTGCCGCTTAAATTTAGATGATTTGGCGGACTTAAATGATGCGCGTGCGTCGGCGTAGGCGTCGGTGGACTAGGCGCCGGAGTGTTCGACGACGAGTTCGTCGACGAGGAGGAGGAGCAGTAGAGGCGGGCACCGTGCATGCTCTGTACATGCTGAAGGAGCTCCCATGCTGAGCACAACCGTCGAGAACACTGCGAGCACTGTAGCCACCTTGGTTCTGAAACAGATATATCGACATCATGGTATTAAGGCTTACAGTTCATTGTCTTGGCACAAGAATTTTGTTTTAGCATTCGGAAAATTGAAATATAGTGAATTCTATAAAGTTTACGGAAAAGTTAATGTTTTACTAGATTCATCATTCATGTAAAATTATAAATTTAATTTTTTCATGTGTTTTCGCAAATGTTCTTTTTATAATTAATATTTAATAATACAATATATATTACCTTTTAATATTTTTTAAAATCTTCACACAGAAAAGTTCATGTTATTTTATGTTAATAAAAATTTTCGTAATTCTTTCACTTAAACGTTCTCGATAGTAATACGGTTATTTTAGAAATTGAAGTTTATGTTTAAATGAGAAAACGAAAGAGCATGGCTTTAACGAGGCTAATATAATTCGACGGGTTATAGCTACGGATAAGATGATTATAAGGCTGTAGATATATCCGTAATAATCTGACGACAGGATTTGAAGCTTCACGGTAATTTCACGAGCATGTGACGGCAGCTCGTAAAACTCGCACGTACACATAACATGTGCGCGTACATGCCTCCGAGCCACGCTATCAATTTTCGAACCACCCTTAATTTCGCGGAATCGGGACGGAGATCGGACCCGGCCGATTGAATTCAGAATTCAAACGGCGCGTCTGTGTCAAATTGCGGTTCGGGCTGGCGAGTTGCGGGGGCTTAAAAATAATATCCTCGTAGAACGGTGGTTGTCGGAGAGCACGGGAGAGGATCGTTGTGGGCCAACGGGGGTCGGTTACCACAGCATGCGGCTGAAACTGACCCTTAACGACTTCTCGACCCTCCTTCCCTATAGCGCGCGCGGAAGCTTATGATGCGGGAGGGACGGGTTTTGAATTTCAATGTTTTTAATCCGGAATATCAGATTTTCAGCCATTTTTCACACCCCGCCTAACACAGTAGATGCCCGTCGCGCGAATCTGTGGGATGTTATTAATTCGACGTCGCCTTGGCGGCAAGAATGAGAGAGGATTGTTGAGAAAGGGAGAGAAAGGCCGAGGAGGCACGCACCATGTGCTTAAGGGCGACCCTCACTTTGCGAGTAAAAGCACCGTGGAACATTACCCGGGCAGCATATTCTCTCGAATCATAATGCCGGACGTCAGGGATCGAGGAGGAAGATTTTTAAATTTACATTTTAAGAAACACTACAAAATCGCTTAAAACATCTATTAATCATTTTTATAAAAGTATTTTCGCGCGCGCGCGTACGATGTTATTTTTTTAATTTAATGTTGCCTTTTTCCAAAATTTTGTTTAGATAAAATATTTCTTTAATAACGTAAACGTCTCTGAATAGAAACAATTTTTCAATTCAAGTACAATTTTTTTACAGAATAAAATAGTTCTTAAGTCGTTTCAATATTAAAGAAACATTTTGGCTACGAAACTTTTCTCGAACTACCACGAATTTCTTTCTCTTTTAATTTGATAAAATCAGACTTGTCGAATTTGAGAATGCAAGCGTCTCGCACAGACAAATAAATACGCACGCGGCATTATTCAGGAAGAAACTTCTTAGACGAGATAAATACGAGCGCGTTGTAGTGGGCAGGGGTATACTTCCTCTTGTAAGAGATTAAAAAGTTCGGGACTCGTCCTCTCCTTCCCATTGTATCTCACTGTCTCGCAGTACTTGGACGACGGGAGGAAAAGTCAGCCGGAGACAAAAGGCTGGAGCAAAATAAAGTGGTCCTAATTAAATGGCCGTTCGAGATACGGAAAGATCTTTGTTAGAAATAAAGCTCCAAGATCGTTTTAAAGCCGAAAGGTCGCTAGACTCTGAGGCATATTTTTTGTATATTATATTTAGAAACATTATTGCGATAATCATTATAACAAAAAGTTGGTCTTTTTACTAATAAATAATAATATCCACTGATTTAGTTTAAATATATAATAATCTATTTAACTGACATTATACGAATGATGTAAACATATCTTCAGTGATTTCGGAATTTTATTTCCACATTTTTTCGTACGATTACAATTTTACATTGACGTGAAATTACTCAGAGTAGTTCGTAGAAATGGCATGTCTTGAGAGATCAGTCCGATGAGCAGGATGCGACAAGACAATGAATCTTAAATAAAATTAGGAACAACTCGTCGCGCGCGCCGTCAACGGGTAAATGATAGTTTATCGCGCGACAATACACAATAGAACACATTTCGTTGTATATAACAAGGTGCTAAGTAGAATAACGAGCCTGACAGTGGGCGAGGGACTTCTCTTCCTCGCCTTGCTGACCTTTCACCAGGATTACGCTTGCAGCGTTTACGCGTCATAGCAAGTATGGAATGAGAGACGCTCGTTGCAATCTCATCTCATTGACGCGCGTGATTTTTCGATTGACAGAAAGAACGTGGAGAAAGTCGCAGAGGAACAAGGCACAAAGATCGCAAATGAATAGGCAAGATATCCTCGACGATTTCCTGAATTACTAAGAACTTTGTTCGGGAAGAAAAGCTTATATAAAAAATGAATTGTTTTAATTGTATAATCGTATTTCTGGCAACTTCAACTTTAATACTTCAACTTTTTGTTCTCAAAGAAAAATTGTACAGTTAAACTGTACTTTTGTAGAAGTTTCATAAAAAAGACTATTACTTTTTAATTGAGATTCCAACTCTCAATTCAATTTTTCTTGAAAAATGTTTGTTATGCTTACATATGATGTTATTTATTTATATACTTTTTAGATAGACAATATTTGTAAGTTGTTAATATTGATTATATTAAATATTTTGATAAATTAATAAAAATAATATTGTTATTTATATAAAAATGAAATTTATAAGAATCTAAACAAAATTTTATGAAATCATAACATTTTTGAAATAACCTTTTCTTTTCCAGAATTTGTTTACATTGTCCGCTATATAATTCTCGGTTCAAATTAAATGGAAACATAAAAGAATAACAGAAATTGCATACATATATCAAGGAAAAGACTTGTAGTTCGAAATGAGTAAAACTTTTCAGACTTTGAAATTTTCTCGAGTCATCTTCAGTTTGATTCTTCAATAGAAAAAACATGAAATACAAATTGGCTCAAAGTTTCGGCTCCGGACAGAAATTAAAACATATGTGAGACAAAGAGAAAGAAAATCATAAAGAAGAGTGAGGACCAGACGGTCGAGTCATCCTGAAACAGGCGCCAGAACCGAGTGGTGAAGCGCGAAAATTCGGTGTATTGTTTCACGCTTCGAGCATTCACCACGCTACTTTTCCTCGCCCTCGTCCTTTTCCTGAACGTCCGGGCGGTTCTTTTTTTCCCTAGAAGTCGAAAATATTGCCGACTTCCCCGGGGAAGGAAGATGCCGACGGGAAGAGAGATAAGCAAGTGCTTGAGCATAATAAAGGTGTATTGATTCACGACCCAGCGCTTTTCATATGCAAACTTCGCGGGTAGCCATCTGTTAGGATTATTTCTCCAGATTTCATGACCATGTCTATAGGAAATGGCTGGTTAGCTGGTTGCAATTCGGGTGCGCGTTATCGCTCGCGGTGATTTTTTTTATCGGATAATAAGTATAGAATTCGATATGCACAATCGTCTTGGCGTATTATCACACAATAGATTATTACATAGTCACAAACTTTTTTTAAACGAACTTTACTTGTGTGAAAAATAGATGTAATTATCTTTTATTACTTATGAAGTGAAAGTTATAAAATAATTACCAGCTTTAATTTAATATTATATTATAAGGGTTGCTCTTTAAAGAACACGTGTGAAAGTAATCAGAGGAATAAAATTATTGATCGACGAGAGAGAGAGAGAGAGAGAGAGAGAGAGAGAGAGAGAGAGAAAATACGTGCGCATTATAATACAATTTACATACAACTTCAATATTTTTCGAGATGTATACTCGTGTAGAGAAGTTTAAAGGCACAGAAATAGAGGTTTCTTTGGATTTAATATTCCTATTTATTTGATTAAAATTTGTTTCATTGAAACAACATATGCTTGTACAAAACATTATTTATTTGAATAAAAATGTTGTTGTTTCATTCGAGAAACCTCTATTGTTTGACAGAAATAACATTATTATTTAAAGTAATATCTTTCAACCAAATAATATATTATTTGGTTATAATGAATATGAATAATGAAACAAATTATTTATTTGAAAATGGCAAATCATATTGATAGGGATTGTTCCATGCAAATAATTGTTTTCTTACAACAACCATTACATTTTTTAGCCGGAATTACGGAATCAACGGTTTATATGTCTAACAACAAGATTAAACAAGCAGTGCTATGTGCTATATATCAATTGTATTTATGTCATACAGTTGGTCACGCGAATGCCGAAGATAGACATTGTCTGTTCAAACAAATAATATATTTATGACGAAGATATATACATTATTTTAAATTCAAACAATCATATTTATTGATTCAAACATTGATTTGTTTGGACCATTCCAAATAAATTTATTTGGATACAATAAAATTTATTAAATTGAAAGAAATCTTTTTCTCTGTGGATCGAAATAGGATTCGTGCTCAGAAGGGACACCAGAATCAAATGAACAATATGTCTGTATATGAAACTCGGCCCTCCAACGATAGTGACCGACCGATTTTCTTCAGAAATTGCCCGTCAAATTGGCCTATGCGACGTTTACGGGCAAATCGTTCGGAACGCCATTGTTTAACAACGATTCGAGTCTCGGTCATCCTACGAATACTTCCTTTCAACCCTTTTACGGAAGACTTAACACGAACTCCCGTCTATCAATTTTTCTCAAAATATAATACGTTTCCATAGGTTTTTAAATTTGCCTCCCTGAAGTACAAATCGAAATACAAATGTAAATTATTTTTTCAAAATTTAAAATAAATAAAAGGCTCAGTAATTTTCATACAATAATCAATTAGTTATGTTCAAATAAAAAACGTTAAATATGTAGCGTTGATCGATATGTAAATATAGGAATATAAGCAAATTTTGTTAAACTAAAAAAATATATATATTTACTTATTTAAAATATATATTAAATATTTAAATTTTAGTAACGAAACACGTTTAAATTTAATCAAATAACTATTATAAATTTTGAACGACTTTGAAATTATGAGGTTATATATATCTTTTTTGCCATATTAATGTTTGAAAATTTTGTATACAAGTTGAAAGGGATTATTTGCGATCGCATCGTAAGTGTTATGCTTGGTTTTGTGCATACGAGCAAATTTTAATCGTGTAAAGGACATTGTGTCGCACTCTCGGAAATCTTTTTGGACAGGACATCTGCCGCTCAATGACGTCATGATATACACATACATGCACACACAACAAACACACATAAAGGCCTTTAATCCGGAATGGCGTGTGACAATATTAAAATATCGATTAGCTAACGTATGCGACGTATGCACTTTGTCGTCGATACAAGGGCTGCACTTAAAAGGGACAACACACAACGGATCATGTCCACGTGGATAGTTTGCGGGTGATTTTAATCATTTTACTGGACCCATTAATTAAATAACCAACTGAGATAAATATTATATCACAGTAACGAGAAGTATTCAACACATATCAAAAAGAATTCGTAGTAAACAAAGAAATTAAATAATATAAAAAAATAACAGGATATATGATGTGTGATCTTTGTTACATTAAATGTCAAATACACTTCAAACAAATTCAGATAATTTTAGTTATTTTAAAAATACGGATATATTAAAATTATTTAACTTTTTCATAATTTAAACATACGTACATTTTCGCGTAATTTGGATATACTATAAAATTCAACAATTCCAATAAGATTTAATCAATTATCAACCAATATATTGCATTACTAAAATATAAAAGATCGTATTTAGTATTATTGCAATAATATATATCCGTTCAATATCATCTAACCGTAGCATTTTTTCCAGTGAATTTTTATTTACGATCTGTTCAACCTACCGCAGAGTGTCGCGCGACAAAGAACCAAAGCTGTTAAAATCGTGAATATGTCGACCGGTACAATTCCAGCCTCTAAACGAATATTCGAATGGTCGCGTAACATACTCCTTGTGGTCACTACCCATTTCGCGATAGGATTGGTCAGACTGCGCTTCACGATCCTTTATGTCCTCCGTTACTCAGTTTGTCCGTCCAAACCGCAAACCTTGCGAATGGACCACTCGCTATTAACCCTTTCAGAGAGGGCAGAGTCACAATTTATTAAAAGAGTTTATTATTCGAGTTTTTCATAACTTGACACGAGGAGAACATGTCTCTAAAGCGAGACAACAACAGTGAATATATAAGATTGAATTTTTATGTATTATAAATAAAATCAAATGTATTCAAAGAGCAATGTTTAATCTAAAAAAATCGAGAGTAATACAAACTTGAGAACGTTGGAGCGAAATCTAGGACTATCTATCTCTCATCGAAAGATCTGCTTTTGCAGGTACAATTTTTCTGTAGTACAGTATACCACCGAGAGAAAGAGGAAAACGTGGATGACGGACTCGTTTTACGGCACAAGGATGTAAGGAAAAAAAATTAATCAAAAAGCCACTCGACCTGGTAATTTAAACGCGTCGTAGCGTGCTGAAGTCGTGTATATTGAACTTCTGAGCTTTGTAAGCTTTGATGACGTTCTTGTTCTTTCTTTCTCTCTCTCTCTCTCTCTCTCTCTCTCTCGAGCTTTCTTTTACACGAGGCGTGCGAGGGATGAGCAAAAGAAGCGAGAAAAGTGGCTGTTGGGAAAGAAGAAAGAAGGTAAAGTATGAATTGGAGTAGTCGAAACGGAAGTAAATTTCTCAAAGGACCCATCTTATTGATGATACATGTTGATTTTCATATTAGCGCGCGATTCTCATATGTCGTTCTTTTCATCATCTCATCAACAAAAAATATTATTCATAAAATATGTGTGATTAAATATTACATTGCATATAAAATATTCAAATTATCAAAATAAAACAAAAAATGAAATAGCGAAAAGGCATAAAATAAAATACAAGCAGGCTGATTCCGGTGATTCGCGTGATACATAGCCGAAAAAGTTTGTGACGCCAGTTTTTAGACATATCGCTCGCACACCGTTCTTGTCGACTTCCTTCCGCGAGAACGGAGGAAACGGAAGGATGAAGGACGAGAAAGTTGCAGGATCCCGAAACCCCGAGCGACAGCCAATTCGCAAGCAATTCTCTGCTCACCTCGGGCGGTCCGGGGAGTCGTCGACTTTGCTAGGAAGGAAAGGATGGCGGGAGAAACGCGGGAGGGTCGGAAAGGAGCCATAAAGCTGCCAGAGAAAAACCTCACCCACGGACGAGAATTAATATTCTCAGACAAACGTGACAGATAGATCAAATCTGCATCTCACCGGGAGCGCTGGTTGGTGTCAATTTCGACGGATTATCGCTCCTTTTTCGTCTTCTTTTTCCGTCTTCCTCCTATATACCCTTCAGCCTTCCTCTCGACGTATATCGTCCGTCACGGTTTTCCAACACCATTCTCTTACGCTGTGCTCGCTCTGCTTGTTCTCTATTTTTGCATATAACTGAATTTTTCTTGAAATCACGAATTTTTTAAAATGTGTATCTTCTTTGAACGCAATTATATGAAAATGAAGAAAAATTTATTTTTGGAAAGTATTTTCTACTTTAGAAAAAATATCGAATCGTATTACCGTCATTTTTTGTGTGTCTCATAGTCGAAAAAAAAAATATAAAAATATTAGAATTATTGGAAGGGGATTATACCGGCTCAAGTATTGAGGGTCCTGGCATATCCTGTCAATGTCACCCCACGTGCGTGTATCTGATACGCATTGCTTTACCTGTTCGTACGTAACGCTCGAGACTTGATCGTCTAACATACACCGGCACAGCGCACGTCCGCCCATATGGGCACGCTTTCGCGTGGACGGCTCGTGCGGACCACGTGGCCGAACAATAGGACGATTCTAATTGGGCTTTTCGACGTGGTTGTCCGGTAGCAAAAAATCCGATAAAAAAGGCGACAAAAGGGGCTTAACCGGCGGACGAGCGGCGGGATGAGCACGAACGAGGAGTATTCTTATGATCGTGGACCAGTTCGGAAAGGGTTAACTCTCTATCTCGCTGCTGGAACGTGTAGCTAGCAAAAGAGGGTTTGGGAAGAGTGCCACAGAGCGTGATGAAACTTTAAAGAGACACCGGTGTGCGACCGCCGACGTGCTGATCCTTGGGAGATACAATTCGTCCACGAATTTCAGTCGCCCTCGTTTCTCGAAGCGATACAAATTTATATCTATTTTTCCATCTTTTTTTAGTGGACTCGGGTTCTTCATTGCAAATACAAGTAATGAACGATTTAAATAATATTTATGAGATCAGTAATTGAAAAAAGAGTTATATATACGAGCCATTACGTATGGCTCGTAACCCTTTTTTCAATTACTGATTTATTCTGATTGAGCCTTTTTGATATTTTATGAGATCAATTTTGTGTAATTCGAGAGATGAATTATTCACATGTGCAGATATAACAATTCATAATTCTTAAGGTATTGAATTATAGATATGAATGTACGATTATAAATTCATAATTTTATAAAGATATGATTTTTATTAATTTAAAAAAATGGACTTGTTTTGCTAATATTTTTTAACTGTTGACATTTTTGAGATATTCGCAACGAAACTTTTCTCGTACACTATCGTGTAAAAATAATTTAACTGCGAAGAAAAATAAAAAAAACTAATTCAATTTTATATATAGAATCGTTTTGTTGTTGCAAAATTAAAATTGCCTTTAAGTATATGGCAAAACTTATAATAATAAATATATATTTTTTGATTTGAATATAATAAATAATATATATAATAAATATATATTATCATAATATGAAATAAAGATAATTTATTAATTATTATATAAATCATTCTTGCAAAATTAATATACATATTAATATATATATGTTGTTTTATTCGTTGAAAGGTAAAAATACTTTTATCTGTATATATTTATAAAAACGGAAAGATAGAATTAGAACAATATATTAATTAACAATATTATATATAATTTTTAGATCTAGATTTATTTTAAATAATACAATAATTTTATTTAAATAAAATATATTTCCCTTTCGAAACTTTTTTTTTTATAGTAATAGCAATCTTAGTGCAAACTTATATAATTCAAATTTACAATTTAAAAAGTCAAAACACAATTGTTCAACTTCGTTTCGATGTTACATAAAAAAACACGAAGAAGATATCGTAGATTTTCGTATCCAGGATGTCGCGTCGCCGAATGAGAACACTCGCGCGTTAAACCCTTCGACATACGACAATGTACTGTCCGACAAAAGGGGGTCAGAGGAGCGGCGGGAAAGGAGGCATGAGGGGCAGGTTCACCCCAATCCCTGAGCGGGCGGTTTAAATTCAAAAATCGAATTCACTGATCCATTGTTCGTGTCCGTTCGGCCAGGTTCGACATCACATGGCAGCCCCCTATAACTGTACTTTAAAATACCCTCTTCCACCCTTTTCGAGCAAACCAACAATTCGCCAAACCAGAAAGATTTCGAAATATAGTTTCCTCGCGCGATAGTTTTCTCGATGCACACCTACTACGATAGGAAACCCCTGACATATTTTCTCGTTCAGACTGTTGCCAAATTCAGAATCTATGATACAAAAGCCGAACGCGAAATTGGGAATCAGACCTTTGAATTATTTCATAAGAGTTATTATTCCATGACTGAATCTCACGTTGCATATTTCATTTTACAACACAATACAAATTTATTGATTGGTTCTAATAAAACGCTCCAACATTTATTTGTTACTTGAAATGAAATACGTAATAAAATAATCTAGAGAAAGAGAAGCGCAGAAATTTACCAGAATTGACTGTGTTCGTGTCGGCATCCACGGACTCGGTTTTCTGCTTCTTCGGAAGATCCTCTTTGTCCTCGTCCGGTGCTTCCGTCCGTCTTTTTGGTGTCGAGCTGGCGCTTGCCTTCAAGTCGATCGGACTTCCGGTATCCGGCCCCGGACCCTGAGGCGTTGGCGGACTCTCCAATCGGCCACTCCTCTTGTTGATGGGCGCAGAGATGCTGGGTACCGAGTTCAACTTCGAGTCTGGATCGGTAGTCTTCAGGGTGAGAGCGTCCTCCGGGTCAGAGTCCTCCGGCGCGGCCGTCGCCGGTGGACTGTGGCAGCCCTGGAGGGTGTTCCGACAATGATTGACCTTATGCTCGATGAACCGGACAATCTCTCCGAGGGGGTAGGACGCCCTGCAGCCCCCGCATTGGACGGTGTCTGGGGACGTAGTACTTTGCGAGGTTTCCGCTGTAACAGAGAGAGATACATCTCGTTTAGATGGAATTTTTATTAAGTAGTTGGCGAGTTAATATGATTATAACTCTTTAAATTCTTTGGAATCTCACTCTAAAGAATGAAAATTGAACCAATTTTGAAAAAAGTAAGATTTTACTCTTTAGAGTGAGATTCACTCTAAAAGTTTTAGGGAGAAAGAGAGAGAGATATATATACACATATATAGTTTCGAGTTTGCTACACTTATTTCTTATTTAATTCTATTTAATTATATAATTTTTATATATTTGATTAATTTTTTTGTGATAGTAATGTGAACATCAACCGTTCTTGAATTATTAATTGATAGTGATATTATTTTAAAATATTAAAATATTAATATAAAAATATTAAGCAGATTATCGAGATTTATTGTCGTTATTGACTTTTAAAAATAGGATATTCGTGCTTTCTGTTTAGACTTTAAAAAGAATATAATAATATTATATTTCTATCACTGTTGTTTATTTGAGAAATCATTTTCTCTATATTAGTATCTATAGTAATATAAAATTACGTTATTTATATGACGTAAAATTTGATGGTACATAATATTCAATTCTATTGTATAATAAACAACACATTAATGCAATCGTATTGCAAAAAAAGGAAACCTAATTATCGTTTCTCGTCTCCGACTACGAATAGTGAAAGCAATATCGGCTTATTACTATCGATATGTACACGTTATAGATGCCATTATATAACAAAGTGTAGACATATGTCTTGCGCATTATTCACAGCGAGGCATTAATCATTACAATTTACGATACCTATTAACTGACTGCAGCCATAATCCCGTGATGAGATATCAAAACGAACGATTCGATGAGCATTTCGTTTCGCCGGGAGCCGTAAAACTTGTATTTGTATAGATATGTGTGTGTATGATAGCGATTAATTAAATTAAGGAAATCAAAACTAGACATCATATTTATTTTAATGAAATTGAATAACGAGTTTGAAAACTCTATGACACATCTTGCTTTTCATTTAGAAAATAGTGAAGATATCAATATATAGAGAAAGAAGGAATCAATACATACGGAAAGAGCAAAGAAGAATTTTTTACTCAAGTATATAAAAATTTAAACAATAAGAATTTTACTGAACCGTATATTTGAAAATTTAACAATAAGAAATAAAAGTAATGGTCGTAACGGTCAAAGCTAGATCTTTAATCAATAATTTGATCGTTACAGTTATTTCTATTTCTTATTGTATAAAAATTTAGTTAGATCGCAAGATCTGAAAAAATTTTGTTGTATCATTATAATTATGTAAGATACTCAAATTGTTTGCTAGAATATTAAAATTTTTTTGCAGCATTGTCATCACTTAAACGTTCTACATAATTATTTTGATGGTTTAACAAAATTATTTTCTAATTTGATTTAACAGCTAGCTAAATTTTTAAATATTTGAGCAAAACCATTCTTTCCATATACCATATATACTGCATATGCATAAGAAAATAAAGGGATTATTTTATCTCTCCCGTAAAATTTCGGTTCCGAAATAAAGTTTCCTTTTTTTATTTTCATGATTCAATCTTCTATTTCCTTTTAACGATAAATAGACCACAGACGGTATTCGCCTAATCTGGACGAGCGAACTTTCCTCGTAACAAACAGGACTAATTTCCTCTTACGCAACCGTTATAATTCACCGTCGTCCAAGGGGCAAAGGGCCCCGAGGTCAGCCGCAGACGTAACAATTCACTTTTGAGTGTCCTTCAAGAGAAACTATACCAGAACTCCTCGCGACGTCTTATGTCCTTTCTCTCATATGTTTCGCGCATTAACATAGAGATTGGCAGGAGTTTCATACATCGATCTTTCCCTCGTCGAGTTGAGTGTCTGTATCTATCCGAATGGGGACACACCAAGCTCCCGACGAAACAAGAAAAACTCCACCGTCTTGGCAGTCGTTTTCTCTGCCCCCCTTCCTCTCCCTTCGCTCCTGTCTCGCCTTTCGTTTCTCCCTTTGTCTCCGTTTTTGTTACGTATCTTCGTCTCACTTTCGTCGTGGCGCTTCTCGAGGGATCTTCGCTCTTCTCTTTCGTACGCTTCTTTTTTTTGCAGCCTTTATACCACCCCTGTTTGTTTACCCCGAGGTTTACCCCTAACTACTGCTGTCTCCTTCTTCGTTTCTCGCTTTTCGTCGGTGCGCGACGGCGTTCGATTCTTTCTGGGCGGAGCTCGCTTGACCAATGGCCAGGGCGCAAACTCGAGCATGCTTCAACCCTTTAGGATGTGAACTACATCCCGATCAAACTTGAGTTACAGTCAGTTTTCAGTCAATTATAGCTATTTTACATATCTTTAATTAATTCTTTACTTATTTTATAGTTATTTTTTTAGATAAAATATTTAAGTAATTTATTGAACTCATATCGAGACAAAAAAATTTTTATAATTGTATGAATTTTTGATTATATCTAATAATGTAAGTATAAGTCTCCAAGAGATTTTTGGCATCATGTTTTGCGTGCATTGCCAAATATATGAGAATTTATTGAACACAAAGATTACCCGATCTATTATATGTATATTTATAAATTCAACATTCTCAAAAACAGATAACTTCCTAATGGCATCGTAAAATTATCACAACTCAAACGATGTATAGATATATTTCGGCAACATTCCATAACAATTCGTCGATATCGCGTTTCAATGTACTTTCTTTACAACAAGCCAAGAATGAGGCTATAAAAATATTTTTCCATAGATCTAAACTATCGAGAGATTCCGATAAGAATCAATTTTTTGGCCCTTTACCATTTAGAATCGCTCCGTACGAGCAGTGAAACTTTTTTTCGCGGCTGCTATCTGCAGCTTCTCGTTTTTCACCGGAAGAATGACGGTAGCAGGAAGCGAGATAAGTTCGCAAAGTCTCGGTGTCTCGAGACTCGTGTTCGAACGAGACAATTGCGCCTCGGCGACGTCCCGCATTCTTCGTAGGAACGCGAGATTTTAATCTCGCGTTTGTCCGAGATCGTCGTTGACAATCGAACGCGAATGAAAGAAGGGAACGAAATAACGATGGTGAAAATCCGATAAAATTTTCGATAAAAACCCCGGAGGTAAGGCGAGGCGACGTCTGGCTTGTGGTCCTGTTGCCAGTGAAAAAAAGGAAATCGGTCGAGTTGGATACGACGACCGAAGAGAGGTTTAGCGAGAGCGAAAGGAAGGAACGGTGAGTCGCTTGAATGGACGGGCTCTCTCGGATCCGTTATTCGCCTACGATTCAAAAGCGCTCGGTTAGAAACAAGAGACGCGCGACCGGTCGTTAGCGACAATGGGCTTTTGTTTTTTCGGGGGCAGATGTTGGACCAAAACTGTCGGCAGCGTAGAGAACCCTCCGCAACCCCTGCGCGAGAACCGGCAGCCTCACGAGCTTAAGGTGAGCGAAGGAGGAAGAACGGAACAGACACGTGTCTCTTCGCCACTTCATAAATCACCCGCCTATTTATCCGCGTACGTCTTCTGCCACTATTTAATGTCGTTTTTTACGCGATGTGATCCGTAATGCATTTCGTTATATTGCATTTTTATTGGAATCTGCATGGAAAAAAATTTACTAAATACTTAATACATATTTCTTCGAATAGTTCTGAGTAAACGTTTACTTACAGTAAATGAATATTTACTCAATAAAAAATGATAATTAAATCAAATTAGTGGTTTTCGTATCAAATAAATATGTTTACATTTAGTAAATATTTACTTAAAACAACTCAAACAAATATTTACTAAAATTTAGTTTTTTTTCAGTGTAAATATTACTACTCTTTCTCTAAAAATTGTTCTAAAATAATAATGCATATTTGAAAACTGCGATAAATACATATATTAATAAGAATACATATATTAATAATAAACAAGCTTATAAAATATTGTAACTTTTTCACATTGAAATTTTTGGTTAGCTATAAAAAATAAACAACTAATTAAAAACTTAATATTAATATTAAGAATATCCTAAATAGTTTGTAGTTCATTAATTCAGAAACACTTCGAAAAATATATTTTCAAATAATTATTTTACAACGAAGCAACAAAATACATCAATACAATAAAACGTTTCATGTGTGAAAAATAAGAAATAATTTTATTATCAGTTATCATTATCAGTATACGAAAATATTAAATTGCGTACAATATTTACGGTGCGCTTTCTGATTTCTGATTTTGATGAAGACAATTACTTGCCGCATAAAAATAAACGCGGTTGCATCTGAACGAATCACGTATACGGGAAAGAGGGGAGAGAGGATGTGAATTGCCGGGAAGAAAGATAACGTAAAAATATAATATTGCCCGGCGAATCTAAGTTGGATTGCTTACAAATTGGCCTATACATCCGTAATGTTGCGATCACCAAGCCCGGTGGCCCCTATTGTGGGCGTCCTTGTAATTTCCATCTACGAGTGGGAAGGACGCGTTCCGGAATCTCTGCGGGAAATGTTCCGAGGTTATTAGTTTTTCACATTAATTTTCCTTCTTATGTCCTTAGCAAGATATGCCAGATCGGTCGGAGAGTCGATTCTTTGCGATAGTTCGTGTAGGATGCTATCAATCGTTTTTCTTTAACATCCAACACAGATAAATCCGATCGATCCTTCGGAAATCAATCTAATTCAGATTTTATGATTTACAATGCCGATTGATAATGTAATCCTTTCGAGATTTAATTTATGATCTTATAAATTATAGCTATGCTGTATATAATATTATTATATACGTACTTTTAAAAACGCAGTTATGAAAAAAAAATTATTTATTTTTTATTGAGAGTTGAAAGTTGAATCTTTGTTCTTTAATTTGTTCTTGCTATAAAAGCCTAGACGTAGGTCATTTGTCGTAACGTCGAATCGTAGCCTAATATCTAATTGCCTCTAATTTCACGATAAAACATTAATTCCTTGCATTATGTTTGACCATCGATGGAAACCACGTTCACTACAATTTGCCGTTTTTCCACGAAATTTTTAGATTCACGCGAGTGCACATCGCCTGCACACAGAGAAACGGGCAAAGATATCCCGAGGCGGTATCCTTGTTAGGACATCCGTCCTGTCAAAACGTCCAGAGGACACATCGGAGCAATTGAATTACGATCATCCCCAGGGCGAGTTCCGACCGTAACCAATAATTCTATTATCCATTAGTATTGGGTCGCGGCAATTTCCTTCGCCGACCAAGGAGGTATCGGACGCCACCATCGTTACCGCCGCGACGCGACATACGTGGCAGCCGATCTCCCGGCGAAATACAGAAACCGATCGGGAAAACGGATAGATTCCCGGCACACGTCTGTATCGACGCGCGCGAGATGGACAGATCCGTGACGCGATCGCAAATATCGTCTTATCCATAATAGAACGTCGTTGCGACATTTATCGGCGCCTGGCACGTCATACTTTCAGCTATCTAAAAATGATTTCTTCTGTCGTAATTTACTGTAATCCGATATATGGTAGTACATTTGATTTTTTCTCATTTAGACTTGAAATCTCTTTTATATTATCAATTCATATAAAAAGCATAAAATATTTTATAGTGACAATCTTAATAATTGTCGGACTTATACATATCGTTATTGACCGAACTGACATCATGAAGTCTGGTTTAGCCGCCGAATCTCTTACAAGTAATCGTTCAACTTTTTAATGTTAACTAATTTTATCACTGAATTTCACATACAATCTGTTAATTTACCATTGCGTTGAACCGTTTCTATATTTATATATGTACACTGTTAAATCTATAGTGTCAAATTTAACTTAACGTGAGTCGCCATTGCTCCTACTCAATCATTTCGTTATTTTATAAAACAATGGTTATATTTCATACTATACGGTATCAATTTAACACTATATAGTGTCAAATTACACAATATAGCGTTAAATTTAACTATCGTTTTGGTAAAAAATAACGATATATTTAGTAGGAGCAATGGCGACTCGGGTTAGGTTAAATTTGACACTATAGATTTAACAGTGTAACAATGATAATGACTCAATAATAGTCGAAACGTTTGTAAGTTATTTATTAAAGTTGTTTATTTGGTTTGTAGCCCTCCTCAACGTTTTCTTATTTAATATTTAATTTGAGCCATATTATATTATATACTTTATAGTGACATAAACAAATCCAACATCGATTACAGAAAACGTGCATTAAATTTTAATAAGTATTTATTTGAATAGTGCCAACTAAATATTTACAGTAAATGAATATTTACTCAATAAAAAAATGATTGTTAAATCAAATTAATGGTTCTTATATACCAAATAAACATATCTTTATAAATTCAATAAATATTTAGTTGATACTATTCAAACAAATGATTTACTAAAATGTTGGATATTTTTTGTCAGTGAAGATATATTCCAAATCCAAGCAAGAAATTGAAATCTTTAAACATCTCTTCATCATGCTCGATGAGTCGTGATAACATTCGGATGGAATTCTCCAAAATACCGTCTCAAATTATATATCTTCGGTACCTCAGTAGCAAGATCATATATTCACGTAACTTCTTGCAACGCTTCATCGCAGGTTAGGTTATCTGGTTATCACCGCTATATTAATGTCTTGCGCAAATCGCCTGATAAGAGATAACATCGCTTGCGTAGAAACTGCCGACTTTGTTCATATCGGCCATAATTACCTTTGTGCGCCATTACTCGTTGTCCTGCGCCAGTTATTACGTTACAACGCGTATCCGAATATTCCTGTCGGGGCGAAATTCACTATTAGAATCAATCGTGAGGATCGATTGTGGATCCGATTGAACGCGACGCGAAATCGCCGTTCTTGCGGGGCCCTTCGTCCTCGCGAGCGACGCTTTCGTTTAATCTTCGGGGAACGCGGATCGATTCTCATTGCCGTGTACGAGATCTCATTTCGTCCATGTTCGGATGCTGACTGGAGCATCGAGATGTGTACATGGCCGGCCAAGGGCCCCGACAGGATATCAGAAGAATAGAAAGGACCTACCGGCATGCGCACCTATGGAGGGGACAATTTTTATACGAACCCCCACTTTATATTCTGTTGTCCTCTTTTTCGCCTTCTCTTTCTTTTTCTTCCTTATATCTCTCTACCCTTTCTCTTCTCTCCAAAAACACCCTTCGTTGTCGAGTTTTTCTCGCGGGATCGAAGAGTTTTTCGAGTTAACCCCGACATGTTCCACCACCGTACGTTTCTACTCCGTACAAAGGATTCAAAATGGCGCTTAGTGCGTAGATCGTTTTTTCTCTCTTACAAGGCCTTTCCACTCTGTCGCATCTCGCGTGTGTGTACACGTCGTGAAAAAACAAGACCAACCAGAAAAACGAATCCGTTTGTGAGCGAACTAGGTTTAAGACAGACCAATGGTAAGTTCTAAAGGTCCATCGACCTCGCTCTGACAATTGGATCGATTTTTTTATTTCGCCGTAGGTTTCCTCGAATTTCTTTGGCTACCTTTTTCGATCTAAGGGCTTCCCCCTGTATCTTCGATATCAAACGGTACTTCTAACGGGTTTTCTCTTTTCAAGTGAAATAGAGGTTGAACGTTTTTTTAAGCTGTCATTGACCTCGCTTTCAAGAGTGAGGGTGTGTCAAATTGGATGACCGCAGGTAATTTTCTTAGATTTTGAATTATATCTCACAAAATTTTGTATAGAATATTGATCTCATTTGTACTTCGTTTTAAGAATAGTAATACTAAAATAAAGTAAATGAAAATAGCTCTCTTATAATGTCAAAATAGTATTTAAAATACAGTCTATAATTATGTCTTATAAGAATAACTGTAGAATATTAAATAAAACTAAGTTAATATATGCCGTTTTATTCTTGTTAATCTCATTCTTAAGGATGGTGATAAAACTTCATGACTGCAAATAATTTAAGGTAGAGGAAAAGGTGGTATTATGGCACCCCAGTTACATTTTACACAATAACTTTGTTAATAATCAATATTTAAGTTTAAAACTTGACAATTACATTCGTTAAAATGTTGTTGAATTAGTTCTGGACTCAAAGTTACGAAATATTTATTACTTAGGATACTATTAATAAAAATGTGGCGACATTGCATAATGACTCGACGAAAAAAATGGATGGTAATATGGCTTTCCATAAAAATAGTCTTAAAATATTAGTTTTGTTTAGAAAATAGTATTTGGTTACTAAATTAACAAAAAAATAAAACATTTTAAAATGTATGCAAATAAATGTATATACATTCACATAACTTCTGTACATAAGCTGCTGAGTACTAAAAATCTCAGTACTAAAAAGTACACGTAATATAAACTATAGATTAACAGTAGAGTTACAATCGATTATCAAATAATTATTTTGATATGAAAATTTCAAAAAAGAAGTCGTAAGTAATCAATATCCATAGAAGGCCACATTAGCAAAATGCCATGGTATTGTTTAAATTTACATAACTCAAAATATATACAGTCAAATAAAATGTTAAATAGCAAATAACACACTCAAAAATACAT
>NW_017256836.1:263467-321928 GCF_001594055.1 Mycetomoellerius zeteki | reverse complement strand
AATATATACACTGGCCATAATACCACCTTCTCCTCTACATATTAGCAAATATATCTTTATCAATCTCGTAAAAACGTCGAAATATAAATTATTGTAACGTATATTTGCTAAATACTTTCTTGATAATATGAATATGTATTATTTAGAACAATCATATAATTAATTTAATACTTAATGAGTTAAAAAAATATAAATGGGATTTGATAATAATGTCGCTACATATTGTGTTACGAAATTTTCCATAATTCATCCCCATAGGAAACTCTGCTTTTATGTTCAATAAATCGCACGATCCTACAGAACAGTACCCTCCTCGGAAAATAGAGCGTATTGCCAAGTTGTACCAAAATATCAGCTCGATCTCAAGCCGAGCTACGAGAATGAGTCCCGAACAAACGGGTGAAATCAGTGACCACATTGGATATCAGAAAGGCCTCAGGGAGATCGGAGCCGCTAGAAAACTGCGTTCCACTGTTCCGCGCTCGGCGACCAGACGGTTATGAGAAATATGAAATCTGGTTCTCACGGATTCTGAATGGGGTACAGGCCGTCTCTCTCGCGCATAGACGCTCGCCATCTCGCTCGCTCTCGCGATCCATCGCTCCACATGCGTATCGTGGGAGGATCTCGAGACCCGCGGGTCGCCCTTTGTGAGTCCGCCAGCAGGACATTGTCCATTGAGAGAACGGGCAAACAGGTCGTAGAGAGAGAGTTGACCTGTCCCTCCCGTCCCTTTTATTCGCGCTCCTTTCAAGAAAAACCCCTTTCCCCGATTTTTCAATCAAAATAAATCATATAGGCATACAGTTATGCGTCCGCGAACATACAGCTGCATTGCTTCGTGACATGCGACTGCTTGGACATCACGCGGATTCCGTATTCGCATCTACCTCGTCCCGTCCCGCCGTGTTTTCGAGAGTATTTCTCAGGCGTGCATGGCCATGCGTGGCCTTTAATGCAGCGCGCTATGCGTTTCACCTTTCGTGAGACTCAGCTTCGACGTTTCTCGCATCTTCGTGGACTCCTGGGAACTTCGTCGTCGCGTCTCCAATCGCCGCCGCAATCGTTTTCACAACTGCGTCGCGGCTTTATGGTAGACGTGGGAAGGCGACCGACGATACGGAACGAAAAAATTCCGCACGGTTTCAATTTTAAAATTTCGCAAGATTTCATTTGAGTGACCAATAATGATTAATTAGAAAATAATTGAAAAATGAAAATATTACACGATTATCATACATTTTTATGTTTCAATCATGCATAAGAAGTCAGGGATTATTTGAAATCTGATTATTATTAATGTTAATATTATATAAATATAGATAAATTAATGTTATGCAAAATTTGCGTTGGTGCGGAAATATATCGTTAAAATCCTGATAGGCCGGCGCTAACATGATACCCCATTCAACTAGGATCACGGACATGTTTTTCATCCAATGATGATGAAACCACGCACCAGTGATTCGCTTCCATGTTGGCCCACAGTGCCTAACAATGACGGAAAAACAAACGGCGGGCAACGAGAGCGGCAACGAGGATCGCCAATGAAAACGCGACGAAACGCAAAGCGCAAAGCCGTACCGTGGCTTTGTATTGTCCAGCACCGTGGTTTCACCCTTTTCCTCCCACATCCTCTCTCATCTGCTTTCTCTCTCGCACTTGCCCGTTAATTAGAAAGTTCCGCGGTAAAGAGACGAAAGAGGATGGGAGAGGGATAGGGAACGGCGGAGGCTGGGGTTCGTTGTTACATTATTCAAAACGTTCCTCCCCCCCCGCGACGAAACTCCACGTTACGCCACCGCAAAACATCCAAATGCGAACTTTTGACAACGCGCGAAGTGCCGAAGCGTGTCACGCGAAATAATTAACGATCGCGCGAGTTTTCTCGGGCGAGAATTAATGCGCGCGTGGCTCGCGAAGCTCGTCGTAATTTTCGAATTGTGCATCTCCGACGCGTCGCACGGAGATGCCATAGTTACGAACACCATACACCGACGACGCCTCGGATTTGCGAAGTGCAAATTTATTCGTGGCACTTCGCGACTGCCTAACATTTTGTTTGTAACTTTCCGTGCGTGCCCGCGATTACTGGACCAAAATTACTGTATATTATTTATTTTAACATTGCAAAACGATGTTACTTCTTCAGAGAAATTACATATCTGTTAAATATATCCAACTTGGGCTCTTTTGTATTACTTTGTTTACACGGAAAAAACGATTTTGCTGAAGTATTTAAAAATTTAGCTAGATATGGATCTGAAAATTTTGTTGGACTATCAAAATAATTACGTAGGAATCTCAAGCATGACGAACAACGCTACAAAAAGTTTTAATGTTCTAACAACAAATTTGAATGTTCTACATTTATTTGGATGGTTCAAAAAAATTATTTTCAGAACCGTATTTAGTTAAATTTTCTAATACTTCAACAAAACCGTCCATGTACTTTTCTACAAAAATTATCTGATTATTGGAATTAATTTAAAAAGATATGGTTACTTTTTAAAATTATATCAAATTATTTCACCGACTTCAGTTTTCTAACAAATTTTGTTCATGAAAATGTAACTCTTTATATTAGGAGGATGATTATATAGTGCGTAATATATATTCCAATAATTTTATCGATGTTTTATAATTGATTCGTGCTAACGGAAAATATTATTTGCATCTTGCGTTCCTAACGAATCCTAAACGATGTCGCAACCATTGTAATTTCCGCGCGCGCGTCCGACATTAAGTGCGTAAGAAACTGTGACCCCAATCTCGTTTTTTTATAATAGTAGCCTTGCATTCGGGGCCTCCTGAGGATCTGTCCTGCAATTGGTCCGGTCCCGTAACAATGGACTCTCCTCGGCCAGTCCTTCACGCTTTTCTCTCTCCTTGTCTCGATCGGGCTAAAAATCGAGAACCCCGCCGTGCAATTCTACGTCTCGCAACCAATCGAAAGCCCTTGTATTTCAAAGCTGACAGTTTTTCCACGTTTTATTCCGCCTTCGAGTCGTCGAGCAATGGCCGGACGTGATTTCTCGCGTCACCTTTTGTTTCACCGCTTTGCCTCAGTCTCGTCTTTTTGACCATTACGTCACTCCTTTATGTCGCCCATTATCGCCTTGTCAAAGCAAATATCCGATCTGGCTTGCCGACCCGAAAATCACGTTCGACAACGTCATTTCCCCTTCCGGCATTCAATGACATACTCCTTATGCTATAGATCAAAGAAATCTAGATACTAATATGATTTGTCAACATTTAACGGGGATAAATATATTGTATTTACGTGCTTACAATACAAATGCAAAATATTAATAAAAATATTAAGGACTATGTCTTTTTTTTTTAAACTTGTTAATAAGATAAAGCATACACTGAACCAAAACTACGTAAATACAATAAAATATTCATTGAATTATGAAAAAATAATGAAAATTGGTCCAATGAATTCTCATAATGATTTAGATTATAAAACTATTACTAGAATTCATTGCAAGAATGATTATATAGTTGTATAAATGAATCCAGTTATTGTATCAATGAATTAATAATACATTAAGTGGGACATTAAGTCGGACATTGATTAACGATCATTCATTGGACCAAAAATGAACAAAATTTTTTTCAGTCTAGTCAAGATTTTGGTACAAAGTATTTAATGAGTTTGGTCTTAATTCTATATAAGTATAATCCCGAAACTTCATTTTATTACGAAAAGTAGGATAATCCGAAACTTATATTTGATGCTATGTTGTATTAATGCTGATTAACTAAGTAGCTCAAGGATTTCCAAGAAAAGACCATAATATGAATTTGTACTCATTAGTAATATCACAATTTGCATTAATTTTAACGCATTATAAAATATAAAGAACGTAACATCAAAGAGATGCTTGATGCCTATCGACACGAAGGCTACAGAGTAAGATTAAGAATCAGTTCTAACGTTGAACAACCCCATTGTATTGTTGTTTCATTATAGCAATCTTACTGCGCGGAAACATTAAGAGCGTGGGGACAGTTTCGTAGAAACTCGGCTTCAGACACTTCCTTGGTAAATACGACTTCCTCAAGGTCTCGCCGACGCGATCAGGAGGCAACGAACCCACCAGGTATCGAACGCGTACACCTCGCGTGAAAAGTAATGTTCAAGGACGCGTTCAACGAAAAGTAATGTTCAACGCATTATGCGAGAGATCTTTTTTCCTCCCTTCTAATTACGTGCTTCCGGTATTCCGGAGCGGTTCCGCGAGTGTTCCCATTAAGAAACGGGAAAGTAGACTCTCTGGTCGAAGCTTCTGCGGGGCCAACGTTCGCCGTGGGGCCAAAGGCGAGAGAGTACAGAGAAAGAGAGAGAACGCATAACTAGATCCAACCTCGAACCCGGCACGACGAGTCCAAGGGAATATCTATAAAAGCATCAGGTTCCTCCCTATTCCCCTGAACTTGGTCTCCAACGCATCGTATTTATAGAATGCTGCGAGACGCCGTGTATACGCACCACGTGGTTTACATACGCGCGCCGGTCGTAGAGGATTAGATTATAACGGGTGGCCACGGAAGGAAATCCTCGGATCAGTAACCTAAGAGAGCTTGCACATGTTTTCACACATAATATAAATTATCACTCTGTTTAATACTGCTTTGTAAAACTTAGTAAATCGTAGCTGCTTCTGTAGGATATATATATATGCCCTGAGAAGTATTTACATATGTATTTACATATACAATATTTACATATGTATTTACATATGTATTTACATATGTAAATACTTCTCAAATTTCTCTTTACTTTAAATTTGAAGAGTGTCTCATTAATTTTCTTCATTTGTTATCTAAAACAAAAGATAAAATGCTATAAAAAAAATTGTTCTTATAATTAATTCTCAAAATACTTCTTAACGAATAATACGTGACACGATTTGTGAAGAAAGACAATAAACAATATCGTGCAGAAGTAGCTACGTTCATGCGATATGAAGTCGAGAAAAAACAGATAAAAAGATCTTAATTAGATTTGTCTCACGGATTCACTTGTGAACCGGTCAGATCAGATTGCTTCACGGAGGGAGATGCGCGGAAGTGACCCTTGTCTGGTGACCTACGAGGTGTCGTCGGTGATCATCCGGAAAGGGGACCGGCCACCTTGTACTTCCTAAGTGGAAGGAGGCGCTTCGTAGTGACCCTTGGTCAGGTAGCCGGTGGAGAGTCGGTCCATCCCCTCTTCCTGCTTACCGACAAGTGAACAGCCGACAAAGCGTATAATAATACGAGCAGATTATCGTCTCGAAAGGTGTTCGCACCTCGGGAGGAGGGTCTCGGACAATAGTGGACAATGGACCGGGAAACCGACACCGCAAACAACATAAATTTTCCTCGCAGCACCTCCTCGTCGCATGGACAGTCTCGACTTACCGACGGACACCTCCGTGCCCTTCTTTTTTTTACAAGTGCAACTCGATGCTGTCCCGATGCTTTTCTTCAGGGCGACCGTCTTTCTCCGCGGCAAGATCAGCTGGCCACCGTGGACGCGCTTGTAAATCCATTATTTTGAATAAAAGTCGAAAAACGACCCGATCCTCTTCAAAGTCTATTCTATCCTCTATAGAATCGTTATTTGAAGGGACAAAATATTTTCGCTTGTGGCGACATTAAGACGATGAACGGGGATTTATCTGCGACGCATAATAGCAAATTATTTCTCCCTCTTTTCTCGACCTCCTAAATATTTAATCTCGTTAATGGAATACTTTCCGTTCCGTTGAGAAATGAATTCTCAATAAAAGTTTAAATCAACGTTGCGGATTTTTTTGGATATTTCGCTTATCGCCATTCTTTAATTATCAGCCAAGTTTCTAAGTTACAACTCTTCTTACTTTGCGCAAAGTATATGAATATAAAATAAATGTAAAAAAAGTAACTTCTCGAAGAACTCAGTGCCGATCTATGATACATCTCAGATTTATCAGTTTCATAAGGTATCGATCGTATTTTTCCGTTTATCATTTATATCCGCATTTATCGTAAGAATACGACCGTTCGCGCACGGTTTCGCGATCTTAACCCCTTTTTAAGAGTGGGTGTACCACGAAGGCCAATAAGTCGGGTCGACGAGTCTCGCGAACGAACCAGACGACATCGTATTTCAGCCGAAATTGCCCACCGGCAGATTGGATGGACGATATACAGCCCCGTTGTTGCCGAGTTCGGTGAAGACGTGGAGAAACTGTATCGACGTCGTCTGTCCTGGCAGTAGAATCAGGAGGATTGAAGGAAAGTCCGATGAGTAATTAATGCCTGTCCCATGTAGTCCGCCCCATTTTCCCCTAACTAGTAACTAGTTCGATGCTCCGTATCGGAAACATAGTTTTCCTGCTTCACCTCGCCAGTTTCTTTTTGGTATATTTCGTATAATCGTAATAATTAACGTAACGTGAACTAGTCAAGCTTCCTTCGTGGAAGATTGAACAAAAAGCTTTAATATTTTCGCGCACATCATATATCTGCTAATTTTAGTGGACCGAATTGATATGATCAAAATTCGTGGAATGAGAAGATATTTAAAATTAATCGTCAGCGTGTATTCGTATTTAACTTTATTCCTCTTCTTACTCTTATGCGAATTTTAAAATTTAAGTTTTTACATCTTGAAGTTATTTCTTTCTTATTCGCTGTTTTTTATTCTCGCTATCTTTCACTCCATTTTATAATCTATATTATTTAAATTTGCGGAAGCTTTCTTTTCTTAAAATAATAATAATATGAGGGAAAATTGTTTCTTGTTTTTTTTAGCTAAGAAAAAAGCTTATCAAGACAAGTATTAACATTCAGTAGCGAACATCAATACGATATCAGACGGTGATGATAAGTGGTGCCATCTCGATGTCGGTCTCTGAACCGATTTCTCGAATGCATTATTAATTAAAATATATTAATGAGAATATTATTAATTCCAAGTCTCCCACATTAGTCATACGACGATGAAAAAGTTTAATAGAGGTATCGTTATTGATTAATAACGATACCTCTATTAAACTTTTTATTAGATCAATGTATGTTACATATCAATTGAATTATTTGTTCATCAAATACAAGCTCTTCAGTATTAAATATCATTTTTGTTTCAAAACTTCGATTTGATTATACTAAGATATTGATAATACTATTACGACGTTTTACTTGATTAAATGTAACTGATTCAAAATTTGAATTCTTTTTTCTATATGGAATAACACATTTATCTATTACATGCGTTTTCTCCGCAAAGTAAGCTTGCAAGCTTTTTTTTAATCAGTGTCATCGTGCGTAAAAAATCGAAAGTGCCTTCGCCTTACCTGGTCGCGTGCTGGATCCTAATGCTAAGAAGAAGGAAGGGAAAGGACAGAGAAGAGGGATCGTGAGAGGGAGACGAAGGAAAGGGTTCGCCACGCGCCCGACGCCCTAAAGGTTAATCTAGAAAATCAAATCAAAGCGGTTTTTTGGTCGAGGACTTGCCGGAGACGCGTTAGAAGTAAGAGGAGAAGTTGGATCCGTAAGAGGACGGAGAGAGTGACGTGAGAGGAAGGAGATGCGAGGAGGCGACGAAGGGCTTCCGACGGGCTGCGCATCAAAGACAATATTCAACACGTACGCTGTACGCAAAAGGCGCATATGCCGCGCACGTGCCGGCAGGGGGCAAAGCTTTAGCGCTCTGTTTGCTAAATAACATCCTTGGGAGTACCTCGAGACTAGATACAGGGCGAGCAAGAAACCCTTCTCGCGGGTCAGCGGGTGTAATTGCGCGCTTATTAACCTTTGCCGCGCTGCATTTGCGTATCAAAACAGAAGAGCTTCGCTTTAAATTAATATAATTAATTTTCGTGCATTCTCGAACTACTTCTGCGTGTCAATAAACTATTGTAGATCTGTAGTTGTCCACATTTTCTAGATAATTATTTTTGTAATAATTACATTTTTAAAAAAGATTTTTGTCTGACGTAAATATAATGATTCAAATTTTGATAATTTCTCTGAATAATAGTCAATACATCGGTCAGAAGAAAATTACTTCGAAAAATATTAACGCTACTTTGTGAAAGTAATTAAAAATGATGATCGTCATTCATGACAAACCGAAAATGCGCATAGACAAAGTCCCGCGTGGCTAGTTCAAGAAACTTTCGACGATGAATGACAATGCGGGCTGGACAGTTAATTAATCATTCGGCTTAACACTTGAAGGCTTATTGCGTTGTTGCGATACCTACTGCAGACTCTATTGACTAGAACATTATGTGGTTATCACACGTAGTCAAAAACAAAACGCAGGCGGCGAGTGATTTACAGCGTTAGATTGCAGGGATTGCAGTCTTGTTGTTAAGAATTTGCATATCTTGTTATTCAGATTTGCAAAAGATTTGCGATAAAATTATGGTCTTAACATTACCTTGAATTTTAAAAAGGTTGGTAATAATTTAAAATTTCATATTTGGGAAAATATGTCTGATATCTTAATGCCGCTGTTTAAGAAATGCACATACAAATATATATAATGACAAGCTTGTACATTATTATTATAGGACACGATATATGAAGTATTCATGAAAGTTTCTGCTATCAGCGCAATGCATAAACAAATATCTTTTTCATATTGTTTTTAAAATTAGATAACTGAAGTCTAATAAGTTTAATGTATTAAGAGAATCTTTATATCAACTATTCTATATTTAACCAACTAATATGAAAATTACTTAAATTCTAAAGCGTCCTGTTTGAAGTACAGAATGCAAGTGTACCTCCATTTTACGGTAATTGATAGAAGAAGATTTAACGTTTTGTTATCTACGATTACAAATCTTATAATACTAATCATATAGATTGTATCAGCCATCTAAAATTTTCGCTTCGAAATAACAAATGACCCATATCTATAGAGTATAGAGTTAAATCACACTTGTAAGTCAAATTAGTTTTTTATAATACACATTAATGAATTTTATTCTCAATTATCTTATTAATTTTATGTCTTGTTAATTTTATATTCCATTTTTTGGCAACTTGCGCTGCATTTTCCTTTCGAAACGTACAACGACGTTTCTTGCGACGGTTGCCGTCAACTTTGCGACAATTCGTGCGGGTAACCAGATAATTTGTATATAACACGCATCTCTTTTGCACGGTGCATCATTATAGGAAAATTATTTATGATAGGATATGATACACATGCCGTTCGATATGCGCGAGTAAATACACGATCTATTTACCGCCGCCTATCTACATATGATACGCACGTAGGAGGGGGAATATGGGATAGCGAGAAAGCGGGTAATCAGGCTGCAAGCACGCAACAAATGCATCATTTTGTGGAAGAGGATAATATCCTGCATTTGCAAACGCGAATTTAAAGGTTAAAAAACTTGAGATGAGATAGCTCGCCCAAGGGTCGCAAAGTTTGTCGCATTTCCTTTAATTATTGTGTAATTGAGCCTTCATGTATTCTGGAAATTCTTTTTCTACCAGTCGATCGATCTATCCGCGATTGGAAATTATAAAAAAAAGGGAGAGGTCTCACTTAACGCCAGCGGAAACTCACCTTAACGCAAACGATAGACGATATCGTTCGCGCCATCATCGATTCATCGATATCAAATAAGATATGATAGAAGGATGAGGTGAAACGAAGCACATCCATCATCATTGTCGCATCTACGTTCATGAGACCGTCACTTTGTCGTCAGCCGTCAGATAGTTGGCCGAGAAGTAAATAGGACTTTCTTAGTTATCGCGGAAAGAACGGTTATTTCTTGGCATCGTGTTCTTGGCATCAAAATCAGTTCAAAATAAAGAAAAATTGATCCTGATTATAACAAATAGTTATTGATTTGATTTAAAGAGATCTTTCGACACTGACACTGTCCATGAATTTTGCTTCTGGATGGCAGATACGCAAACTCGCGAATTCGCGATCTTGTTCATTGCGATATTGTCATCTTTCTCCTCCTAATCGCGACGATCGATCGCGTGCCATTATCGGATCTCACCGTCTTAGAAACCCATGGCGTTACGTTGTTCGTCGTCACTCGCGAATCGATATGGTCCATTGATCTATCGATCGCTACGCTACCCTGTGACGAAGGTCAACCAATAAGAGTAATCGGGGCGTAAGGGGATAATCGGTGCCGCAGAAATATTCCGGTATCTTTTCGCGGCGGCGTCATCGCGCGAACTAAAGAATATCGCAGTTGTAATTAAGAAAACGGAGCCGCCGCCGCCTTTTTTCCGCCGTTCCGTGGAGACGAGGGGGTGCCTCGCGGGCGTCGCGGGGGTGGGTGTTACCAACGGGGGGTAGCAGTCGCGGGGGTGGAAAAGTCTGTGAAAAACGCGCGCATGACAATGCCGCCCTTTCTAGCCCACCCCGCACCTTCTACCGTCACCTTCTCCTCCTCCTCCTCTTCCTCCTCCTCCACCTCTACCTCCTGCTTCTCTCTGACTCCTTCTCCACCACCTTCGCCGCCTCCACACTCCTCGCCTGGTGGGGGCTGTCGCGAACTAATTAAAAATTCAGCCGACAACGAGTTACCCGAAGACGTTGCCCTTCCATCCCTCTTTTCCCTCTTTCGCTCTCGTTCGACCTCTTCTTCTCCCTCTAGTTCATTCATTCACACACACACACACTTTCTCTTTCTCCTTGTACCTCATCTCCCCCCCCCCCCCCCCCCCCCCCCCCTTTCTTCTCTCTTGTACTTAACTTTCTCGCGCTTTTCGTAGCTTTTTTACCTTCCCTCCGTCGTCAGCCACGCGACCGCCGATCCTTTTCACTTTTTTTCATTGCACCACACCACGAGGAACGGCCGCGCGCTTACCTCATCGACAGGTTGCCTTCTTCATCGAGACTCGGGTGCTTTTTCCGAGAAGACGGAGTTAATTACCGGATCACGACCGGGATACCGACTCGAAAGACTTGTATTATGACTGCCGCATTCAATTCTTTTCCCCAGAAAGCATCGCTTGCCAAGAAATTAATCGCAAGGAGATCTGATTTTGAAGTTCGCCGTTCTATATCGCTTTATTTTTATTATACTATGACATAGTTACCGACGACGCATAACATCAGTGAATCGAGACGGATCATAAAATGATTAGGATCGAAGTAGAATGTGCTGGACTTGCGTGACTCGATTGAAAACGATTTACGACGATTCGATCACGGATCGGAAGGATTTGCCGCCGTTGAGCAGAGTTTCTTGTTACAAATGGCACGGATTTGTCGGCGGCGATTAACAACCAGCAGGGAAGAGATTACTTTTGATTTGCTCTCGAAGAAAACTTAAAACGAGTTACATCGACATAATCGAGTGGATCCGCAAATAATTTTGCTCTTGATTAACGATGTTTTAATGTATATTGATACAAAAAATTAATATTAAAAATTTCTGAAAAGAATGCAGAACATCTTAATAAAAAGTAGGAAATATTTTGCGATTTAAACGGAAAAAAATTTATTTTACTATTTCTACACTGAGAAAAAAATATCTTAATTTCGAAGAAATATTTCTTTGCTCGTATTCAAACAAATTATTACTTTGGATCAATAAAAATTTCTTTGAAATTAAAATATGTTTTTTAAAGTAAAAAAAATATCTTAATTTTCATTGATCCAAAGTAATAATTTGTTTGAATACGAGCAAAGAAATATTTCTTTGAAATTAACATATTTTTTTCTCAGTGTAGCATTTTCTTATTAGTATTAAAAATTTAGCATATACACAATAAGTATAAAACGGAAGTCTAAAACAGAATGAAAAATACCAACTTATGAAAAGTATATTTGTTTATTGAATTTCTGTTGAAAGAAATCTTTTCGAACAAGACACAACAATATTTGTGTTTTGGATATTCATATGATCAGTTGGAATTTGAAGGCTCATTCTGTGATTTTCTAGGAGCTATTGTTTTTTTTTCGTTAATATAGCTATATTAATTTCTTTTATTTTCTTTCTTTGATTCCTAATTTCTTACCAGTTTTTATGAAGACATAAATATATATTTAAATTATATATGAAATTAATTAACGCTGTGATGAAATTAATCTTGCTATTTATTCTTTTAAACATTTATCGATCCTAGTTGTCGAAAACATTCACAAGTTTTGTTTCGAAACAATTGGATCGAGAGGTAGTGTGTAACAGGAATTATATCATTTTTAATCTAATCGCGTTATAATAGGATACATTATCGAATCTAATCTAATCGTAGTTTAAGTGATGAAGCGGTATATATAGAATCAAAATATAGTAAGTTTTTTTAGTATTTTGTAGCAATTTTAGCAAACAGATTTTAATAACTTCATTGTTTCTTGTTGCTCGAACCGCGTGGCCACAATAAATACGTCCGTAAACATGATACATGATTTTGAGCGCATTGTCTTCGCAAACGTGACAAATATCATGCATTTAGCGTGTGTCTAATCGCGTGTTTTCGCACCGTCGCGGCGTGAACATTTCGCCACGAATATTTCGCTTTCGTGTCAATTCAATCCGAAGTGATTCGCGCTAAGTGACCAATGATATCGAACGTGTTATCATTCTTTAGCATTCTTGCCAAAAATTACAGCGGCACGTAAACACGAAAAAAAGAGTTCGTATTAACGGACAAGCGTGACATTTCGTGGAAAATGAGATTTTTTGTTGTCGTCACTCACCTTGCGCGATCCTGACCGCGGGCATTTTGATCCTCATGGTGGCGTTCGCGATCTTCGGCTCTCGTCGCGTAACACTATTTTTTGAAGAACGAGCCTCAGCTCCGGGAGTCCAGGACGGAAAGGGGTTGCAGTTGCTGTTGTCGTTGGGACCAAGAGCCAGTTGTTACCTTCCGATCTCCTGAATCACATCCGCGGAGACGAGATGAGAAAGGAGGAAGCGACAAGCGCACGTCGGTGGCAGAACGACAGGACAATGGACCCGATCCCGATTTCGGCCGTCGTCACGCTTCCGCCCTCCTCCCTCTCACCTCCACCGCGTGTTTTCGCCCTCCGCGAGAGGGTCCATCCGATTTTTCCCGGGATATCGAAACACTGTCCTCACTGTCCTTCTTTTTTCTAGGGACACGCCGTGTCCAGTTCTTTTTATCGCGAATCGCGCTCTCTTACGCTATTATCCGATACGTTTCGCACACCTGATCACCGCAACCTGGACACTTCTTCGTCAACTAATATCGGTCCTCATGTTCCTCATTGGTCGCATCTCTTCGCGACTGTATCGCGTTCACTACCGCGATAAATACACGCGACATATATGACACCGCGACTCCGCGAACGATAGTATCGATACCAAGCTGACCGAGTGACTAACTGACCGGAACGTTCAGCTCGCACAGGTGCGGGATGACGTTTACGTGCTCGGCCGGCGGGAACGGTGGCACCTTTGCGATTGACAGTAGTTCTGTACGTTGACTCGTCACTGACCAATTTCCCTCTGGCACCTGCGAAACCGATGTTGCGCCGACACGCGGCACGACCGCAGGCAGTTTGCTCGCACCAAACGTGGTGTTCGTCGCCGTGATCAACAGAGTTCACAGCTCGATTCCTCGCACAACGAATTTATCCGGAATTGCTTCTCGTTGACTGTTCGCTCACTACCGTCACCTTCGAATCTCGCTGATACGGTCAAAGTGAATAGAAGAAAAAAAAAAGGAAAATATAAACAAGAGTCCGAAAACGTCGCGTCGCGAGTGTCCCGCAGAGTCGCGACGCGATGTTTTGCGCGAGTTCGATGAACCGAAGTTCCCAGACGGTCGTCGTCCGGTGATATCCTCGAATCCTTTGACGTCTCTCTCTTCTCTTATAGCTTCGTTTTGTTTTTTTTATTTTTAATTGCCGGCAGTCGGCGTGTTGCACCCGCGGTCCCTGGACCACGCGCGATCACGGTGACGTGACGTCGACGTGCGACGATACCGCGTCCTCGTTGACGTACGACCTCGGCGGACTGGTGCGGCTGTCTGGTGCAGCGGCCTGATGGCGACGGCGCGGGTGCTGGATGCCTGATGCCGGCGTGGACCAGAGCGACGACGGTCCAGCATGGGTCGTATCGCCGAGTGGACTGTGCCGGACTGTGCGCGCCTCTAGTCGTGTGCCGTACGGGACCTGGTGTGTGTCGGGCACTGCGCTCGCTTCGGACGCGCTCGGTTCGTCTCGGCGCCGAGGCCGGACACCCCACGCGCTCTCGGGGTAGTTTTCACCCCCCGTGGTGGGGGTAACGCTTCCTCTCTCTTTCTCCCTGTCTCTCGCTCTCTCCCCCTTCTTACATCGCACTCCCTTTCTGCACCTCTCCCCGATTCTTCTCCCTCGCTTTCGCTCTCTCTCCCTTCCACGGCACTCGCGAGCATTCGTTGTAGCCGCGTACACCTACAGATTCATATACACACACCCGCGCGCTCGTCTCTCCTCGTTCGTCGCCTGGAATCCAGATCCACTCTTCTCTCTTTCCGTTCTCCTCTCGCTCACTGATACCGGCGTCGGTGTTCGTCGTCCTTGTCGCGCGGGAGATAACCGCGAAGAGGGAGATCACGTCTTCTCTCGCGAGTATCTCTAACGCGACGGGTAGTAGGGGAAAGGCGCGCTTTTTCCAAAACGCAACCCTTCCTTCGCGTCGTGGCGCGAAAGCGGCGGATACGATTTTTCCGGCACGTTCCAACGGACGCGAGGGACCAACGGTTCTGTATCCGGCGCGAAAAAATCCACCATTGCATACAGATAGCTCGGAAAACAAGTGTAAAACTCTATGTTAGACTAATATTTTTTTAATCGAATTTTGTATTTATTTAATCTATTTTCGATAAGACAGTAATATTCGACAATTTACTCAACTCTTGCAACTATATTTTCAATGTTTAATAAATCGTAAATTACGTTGCGATTTAAATTTCTAAATCTGACAAATACATTATTCGTACTTCATTACAATCTTCTTGTCAATTATTCTATATATGTATTCATGAATGCAAATGAAATAATTAAATGAAATACTTTATAAATAACGACGGTTCTGATGAATACAATTCAAATGAAGAAATTGTTTGAAAATAAAAACGCAAGTCTTCATCGCGATTCAATGCTGACCAGGCATTTAAGTTCCTGCAGTAATATCCAAACGTATTAATGTTGCTTGGAACGATGCCAAGTTTTCGTTGCTGATCGTTGCCGCACTCGTTACACCCGCAATGAGTTTCTGTAGCAGAATTTTGGCGCGCGTGACAAATTGCTTTAAGCTACTTTTACTAACTACAGAAGACTTTTTCAAAGTTGCAAGTCCAACTATACCTACCTTATCAAAGCACGAAAGATAAAATTTATTTTAATATCATTGATTTAAAAACTTAATTATACTGTCACAATACATAGCACAATTGGTGTAATATGCATGAGATGTTAATTAATCTTTCGATTCGTTAACGATTAAAGTTAATTTTTTTTAAATATATACTTTCTATATTTGTGACATAAAATAAAAAGACTGAATAAGAAAAATTCAGATAAATATATAATATGTAATAACAAATTTAGATATTTCGCTACAGTTTTTGAAATTAGTTCAGTTTTTGCATTATTATCGCTTCATTATAAAACCATGTATTGAATGAAAAGAAAAAAGGTATCCCGCATTAACCGACGCGATGGTGCTAAATGCATGGGTCGCAGCCAGATTTACGAACCGATCGTACCAGCAGTGCAATGCACGCTCATCGTCCCTCGAACTCGCCGTAAACACACGGCGTCGAATCACAGAGAAAGCGGAGAGGAGCACACAGAAGTACCTGCTCTCTCACATTAATTATTCCGCGACTAAAACCCCTCATTCTACTCTCTTGTGGGATCGATATCCGCGACACGGATCTTTCTACATCGGGATTACTCGCTGGAGGATCTCGATCCTGCGACCAGCCGAACGGGATAAGATGCGAAACTGCGGTAGGGAGAGAGCAGAGAAAAGAGAGGGAGGAAGTAAGAGAGAGAGAGAGAGAGAGAGAAGAGGTAGAATGGAAAGAGACGCGAATGTGCCTTACATTATCCTGGATACGAGACGTTCATCCGTCTACAAAGAGACACCGCGGTCGCGATAGGAAGTTCGAAGTTTCAAAGGAAGTATGTACAACGTACGCTATACGTACGCGCATTCGTGTATCTCACGTATTCAGGAAGATTACGTATACACGACGTCGTGTCTCTATCATCTCCGATCCGTAGTGACGGACCACGCATAGGATGCGCTCTTTAATTTTCCGCCGGGTGAGGAGGTCGATCTCTTTTCTACTTTCCTCGAGTCGAATGATGAAGAGGGAGGAGCAGGAGGAGAGAGATGGGCGCCGAAAATGCTTCCCAGGCCTCAGATGCAGCCTGTCTTCGGCCTGTTTCTCTGGTGGAGGCGTCTCTAAAGTGACTTTTAACAATCTCCAAAAAATTATCTAGTGCCCTAAGCGTTTCGGGCCTCTGGACAGTGTTTCGTGGACCCGTACGTATCTCGGCCAGCTCATCTGAGAAAGAGCGAGAAAGATTTTGAAAAAAACGAGAATTTAATTTATTTTTCGATTAACTTTGTGAATTCTGCACTTGACGCCAAACTTAATCGTTTACTAATAAATATTACAAAAAGGTATATTAGAATTTTCCTAATCAGAAAGAAAGAGCGACAAAACAAGAAAGGATACAAAATAGTACCGCGATAGCTTTTAATTCTTAAAAAGTCTGACTGTAGAAGAAATTCACGCTTTAGTTTTATATGAATATAATTTGATGAAGTATTTTTACAATCCTTTTTTAAACGAAAAGAGGTCAGAGATTGCTTCGAACTAAGAATAAATTTTTCTTTTCACCCAACAACATGGTCAATGCGGCGATATCGTGATTGCACCTAATCGAGCTGATCTCCGTGTTCAAGAGAACTAGTTATTACTATTGCGGTTGCCGAACGTATATAGCGCAAAAAAAACTACGCGATTTCACAATAAAGAGTAATGAATGCACGGCACGCGGATCAACAGCGTAAGTTTAAACCCGGCGAAGTGTTTCGAAGATTAATCCGCGTTCTTTACGATGCTTGCATAAACGTTGCGAATTAGCGCTTATTTGAATCTATTATCTTTTCTCCTTCCGTTGAGATCTCTCCATCGATGACTTTGCAACGAATGGTTTTCAGAAGCGATTCGTTATGCTCAATCAAGAGAATTCATTCGAATATGTTAGATTCATGACAGGTGCATTTTGAGACTGATACATAATGAGATATCGTATATAAGAGCAATCACATGCAGTAATTTATTTGGTGTATTAAATGAACTCGAGCTGTGTAAGTACGAGCGGTAGAGAGTGTCTCCTTCGGTTAAATTACCTGCACCAGATGAATTAACGAATCCAGATCGCGCGAGGAAAGTTTCCGACGTGCAATTTAGCGAGTGCCTTTCGCGGGCACCGCATCGGAAGGACCGCGCGCATTTATACGATGCGCTTGCGAATTTATATGCGCCGCATCGAGTTTGTACATCTTATTTACGGCAGCGCTAGATAGATAGTATCGCCCGTTCAGAATGCATAAGTTATCAAGCGGTTTATTACGGGCACACACGTTAGGATACTCTTTGACTCGTCCTACACTGGTAGAAGAAGAGAAGGAGGGAGAGAGAGAAAGAGAAATAGTGCACTCCAGTGCACCTCGCACGTATCTCTAGAAAAGGCAACGATCCGTTGACCCGTGTGAAACTCCCACATTCATTACTGCGGGGCCACTGTATTCCGGACGACCGCAAGTTCATAGAATTTTTCCGCACTCTATACTTCTTGACTCATGCGTGTTTCTGTGATTCTTCTTTAGACTTATACGTAGACAGCGCGATTCCCCAACAAGACGCTTTTTCTGTAACCTCCAACGAAATAGATGAATAGAGAGAGAGAAAAAGGATTGATAAAAGCTCAGTTCCGGCAGATTATGAATACCTGAAGTTTCTCCAATTCTAAAATATTCAACTTTCTCCTGTGTTCCTTTCAATTTTTTTATTATGATATTTTATATATATATATATAAATTTTTAATAAAAAATATGACGAAAACATCATACACTGAACTAAAACTGTACATAAATACAATAAAATATTCATTGAATTATGAAAAAATTATGAAAATTGGTCCAATGAATTCTCATAATGATTTAGATTATAAAACTATTACTAGAATTCATTGCAAGAATGAATATATAGTTGTATAAATGAATCCAGTTATTATATCAATGAATTAACTACATTAAGTCGGACATTGATTAACGATCGTTCATTGGATCAAAAATCAACAAATTTTTTTTCAGTGTAAATAGAAACATTCTACAGAATTCGTTATGTTTAACTTTGATAACATAATGACAGCATTATTAGAAAATTATATTAATTAACATTAATTAGATAATTTATATGTTAAATAACATTTAAATAATGTATAATCAATATTCAAGTTATTCTTGAAAGAATTGTTCAAAGAATTCTTCAATTAATTATGTCAAACAATAACAAAAAATCAATCTTTTATAATTTCAAAAAACAAGAATTTATTACATTACAAATTCCTGTCCACACATTTACAATTCCTTTTAATATTTATTAACTTTTTTCAAAAGAATCACTTGCACTTGAGCTATTATGTTTTCCGGAGCATTCTGAATCGGTTTTGTCGTATGACGACACATGCCCCCGTACATTGGCGCGTTCATCTAGTTAAGTCAAACAATACCAACAGACCGCGATAATGTACTCGTCACGCGCCCGCCGAAGTGTGTCGCCGATACGACCACCGGGTGATCTGTGATAGTACAATGGCATACAGTTGCGAGATGTCGCGTCTTCTCAGCTCAGTTCTTTGCCGCACAACAAATACCGTTCCAGTTTCCTTCGTCTTAATCGTTTATACGATAAATATTTCCCGATAGGAAAAAAGTATGAAAGTATTTTTATATTAACAACTTTTTATCGATTCCTTTTTTTTTGTTGGAATTATCCTCCAGTACTCTCAGCCTCTTCCGGCTGCAATGATCATCACCCAAGCCGCATTTCCGACAGATGCGGCTGAATGCATCGAGAAACGAGTTCGGCGCGAGTCAAGGGACCCTCCGTGTCGCAGGACGTTAATTTCGGACACCCGTTACTGGGAGACGAGCCGTCCAAAGGGTGAAAAAACCGTAACTGCGTGGACCGTCTTGGTGACGATGCCCGCGCGTTATCCTCCTCTCCTCCCCCTTCTCAGCTCCCCTACCCGTGATCCCTGCCCTAACAACGCATCCTGTTCGGGGTTTTAAAGATTATTTTTACTTCGGGACAAAAAAGATCTGTCTGGCGACTCGGCGACGTGCACATGTGCCTCGCACCAACGACGACGACGACCACGACGACGACCACGACGACGACCACGACGACGACGACCAAGACGGCGACGAGGAGGAGGTCCAACGGTTTCGGCCGCGCTCCCGTTGCCCGCGTCCAGCTCTTCGTGGGAGTTTATCGTTCCCTCCTCGTTCCCCCCGACTCGCTCCTCAGCTTCTCTTGATGCCACCACGAAAGAGGGACAAGAAGGTCCGGAGATAAAAGCAAAGCGATCCCTAAAGCGACTGCGCGCCGGAGCTAGTAATCGTATTGGTGACCAGAGATGGTCAAGGGGTCACCCGAAACCATACTATGAACTACATACCCTCCGAACTGTCTTTGAAAAACCATCGATATCAATTTATTTGGACGTTTCGGTTTTTTTCAAACCATCTTCAGCAAATTCGTAGATCATTATCGTATATGTATTGACAATAGTTTCAACAGCTTCCAACTATTGTCAATACATCTACGATAATGATCTATGAATTTGCTGAAGATGATTTGAAAAAAACTGAAACGTCCAAATAAGTTGGTATCGACAGACACTGTGCAATTTTAATATATATATATATATATATTATGTGAATATTATTAGACTATTGTATAAATTGCGCACCAATTACCGCGCTATGTTAACGCTCTCATTGTCCGTATATGATATTATTGTTTTTTAATTTCGAGAGCCCGATTAGAATTTAAATTTTGATGTCTTTGAAAATTTTTATTACATTTTACGAGACCTAAGTAACAATTATGTAACTTTTATAAACGGCATAAATCGTTCTGATGCTTTATTGAAATATGTACTTTGTGTTATTATGAAATACTTAACCTTTTCTCAGCGTATTTTGTTCAGTCTAATTTGTATGATATTTAATTTTATTTTATTTTGATGTAATTTAAAACAGGAGCAGCAGTTATACAGTATACAGCAATTTTGTTTATTATACAACTCGTACATTGAAATATCAATTATAACGCAATGTTTCAATCATTAAGTATATCTTCTTTGTCTCTCTGATGACCAGAATTTGCTCTCAAAGAAGCAATTGACCACGAACGCACGATCTATTCGTGGCTACGCCATTGCGGCATGTGTTGTACTCTCGAGAAGAGACAGTTACCAAATATAACCGGAGGACGGACCCCTTGCCAAGGGTGTTTAAAAGTTTTGGACCTTCCTTGTCGCAAGGGTTGGCCCCGGTCCTCGTGCACACGCGCACGCGGGAACGGCGCGACCCATTTTTCCCGGAAAGTCCCCATCGGCACGTACGCACGTGAAATCGGCCACCCTGCGCGTCTTATCGTTTTTCTCCTCCCGGCCGCGGGATATTTCTGGAAGAGCCCTCGTAACCGGATATGCCTCGACTAGCCGCCAAGCAAATTTTTGACAATCGTCAACGGCGCCGCGCTGTGCCACCGAAACTCGCGCGAACTTTGGAGGTCATCGAACCAATCACTAATCTCAATACACATTCTACCGAGCATTCTACATTGCTCTACACAGCATACAGTTGATCTTATAAGAAAACGAACTATTTGAGTGGCGATGTAAATATTTTTCATAATATATACAATATGATAGATATTAGTAATATTTGGAGTATCTTAAGAATGTGAACTATATATGCTAAACTCATTGCTTCATTGAAAAGTTTTGTTTGGTTAACAGCATCGAAATATCCCAATCATGAAAATATGCATATATTATAGTTTTTTGAAGATGACAAATTTGAAAAATCGACATGTCGAAAAATTAAGAAAACTTCATATACGTGGGCACGTATTTATTTCTTTGAATTTTTTTATTTCTTTGATAAGAGATTGCCTGCATGGTGAAAAGCTTTGGATCGATATGTATCGGTATGTGCGCATCGACGATGCCTGTCCGATCATCGCGGATGATTAACGTCGCGCAGAATTTCGCATTCTCATGGGATACCTTTCCGCGCCCAAGGATAGGGCAGTCGCCATCGATGATTTAACGGTGCACTAAATCAAGACAGCAGAAAACAACGGAACCAAAGAAAAGGAATGAGAGAAAAAGATAGAAAGAGGAAGAAAGAAAGATTACACAAGAAAAAGAATCTATTTATTATTTTAGACCGAACAGTGTCAGAACATAAATAGCTATAAATATAATATACATAAAAAATAATAAAAATACCAAATATATATGTGTGCGAAATATATATTATACGATAATTATATGATATATAATTATAATATATACACATGAGAATGAAGAAATGATAAATTATTCTAATTTAATAGATTTTCTTTAAAATTTTTATAGGATATGAAATTATCTACTTTCGCAGATTATTTAAGTGGAAGTACTATCGATGAATCTAAATCTTCATCTCTAATATACAGATTTCTTGATATAAATTTTAATCCATATCACCGATTGGTATTATATGTATGCTTCGTTGCATTTGCGTTATAATCATCTACAAGACGAATTATAATTATCTATAAGATCGCTGAACTCAGATTTCAAAATTTTAATTTAACTTCCAACGTAATCTAATTTCCGTCACTACAGATGGCGAAGTGGGTCACGCTAGATTGTGATAGTGAACCTAGTCCATTTTGTTCACAATTAATGACATACATACAATTGCTGTCTATCAATGTAGTCGAAAAGAAACGTATAAAAAATCCATCTGATATAAACTATTTCGTTTTATTTTCGATTTATTACGCAGACCAAAATATATTATATATGTTGTCTTCAGTCGAAAACAATGAAACATTTTCTCATTTAAGACGGTTTTCTTTTATTGTTATATATTAGATATAAATAATAGCGTTTTTATCCGAATACGTATTTGAATAATACTTATTCCTATTATTTATAATATATAACGAGAAAATAAAGCCTCTTAAGTGAGAAAATGTTTAATTGTTTTCGATTGAAGGCATCAAACATAAAGCTTTAAAATTATTCATTATTTTGCATGTTTTACAATTTATATATGCATTTTTCCGTTTTGCCAAGTTCAGTTTAGAATTATAAATTCTTCTCTGATTATTATAATTATCATAATTCTCTCAACGTGAAAAATCACATTCAGTAATAATTAAAATACTTCCGATTACTCTCCCGGCGCACCTGGCGCACGATGTCGCTGTTCGACCGATGTTGGTCCATGGACTCCCGTTTTTTCCCATGTCCATTTTTGCATAAAAAAATTCTCACCGCGCCGGCTTTCGCACGGCCCACCGCGGCGCACCGGAAAAAAACATCCTGCGCTCCTCCCGAGGGTAACGCACCGTCGCTCTAGGTGCATTCTCTTCTATCATGATACATAGTATGTATGTACGCGGCGCGAACAGGCATCGTGGGGTGGTGGGAGCCACCATCGAGGGTGCCCGAGTATTTTTTTTTTCTTTTCTTTCTTCTAGGAGCCAATGAAGACGGCGAGGAAGAGGGGGGTCAGGGCGCCGGAACTGTACGGCGGAAACACCTTGTGGACGGAAAGAAAAACGACAGGAACAAGGAGAGGGGGATGTACTAGATAAAAAGAGAAAGAGAGAGAAAGGGAGGGAGGAAACGACCCTTACGGTACCCTGAATGGCACAGATTCTTCTCAGCGGCGGAAGATGCAAAAAACGATTTTCGGGAGGGAAGTAAAAAAACTAAAATACTGCTAGGTTGTTAGCCCGAGTCCACGTACTAGCACGGTGGATCGACGAAAAGTCGATGGCGGGCTCGCCGCTGAAAAATTTCGGGAAAGCACCTCCCGTTCGTGAGAACGGACCGCAGTTGGCGTGGCACTAACTTAAACAAAAAAATCTCTATTTTAGGATAACGGCACCATCAAAAGAGAAAGATGTGTTTCACATGATACCCGAATTGCTTTTACAAAACAGTTCAATTGACTGTAAAAATCAATATCTTGAAAGTGGTAATAGAAAATATTTGACTAATAATTATTTGGGCAAATATAAGTAAAGTTATGATTTGTTAAAATACAAGTTTTCTTAAATAATTTTAAGTATTAGCTATTCGCTCCCTCTTCTTATAGATCACTTTTAACCGCAGGCTTCATCGGCGTCATCGAACCGATTCTCATAGATGTGAATCTTGTTCTACAGACATAGACAGCTACTAGCTGAGATCTTAAACTGGGCCTTAAGCCATTACCCCCGAATGATGGGCTCCCTCGATCTCCTCTCTATTCTCCATCCATCTTCCTTCCTCTCGAGTACATCCTCCGCTCTACCGTAGATCATCGTCTGTCGTCTCACCGTGTGCGCATCCTTCTTCCTCTTTTCTGGCCTAACCCCTCCTCATAGATCCTGCATCTTGGCCGCCCCTTCCGTAGCAGCAGATGGCCGGCCAAGGGGTAAGAAAAAAATCCTAGGGCCCCGAAAAAGGAGGAGGTATATAAAAAGCGATCCGAGAGAAAAAAGTGGGAGGGGTGGGGCGCCGGGGGCGACATGAACCACGTGTGTTCTTAAAAATTTTCCCGAGCGAGGACCCTGTCCTTCTTCGTCGCCCAATATGGCCGATCGCCCCCTTTGATCGAATTTCGACCATTCATCGAGATCGATTATACGATCGAGCTTCCATTCTTCGTTGCTTCGGAAGCTCGATCGATATCCAGATCTCCCATTAACGTCTCCGGTGACGTGCCGCGTCAATTTCCGAAAAATTGACTCCGCACAGCTGGGAGTGGTCTCTACGCCTCTCATTTTCTTTTTCATTCGTATCTCGGTGATCAATTGTTCTTGTAAGATTCTGTAGTGCATAATTTACATAACTTTACGAGGTATAATTTGCATGATTTTTCGTGATATGTTTGAGCTAAAAAAGTTATTGATAATTCATGTACAATTGAAATACACTTGATTCAAATATGTGGAAAATAAACTTTTTTCTAGTATTTTATACGTGCGAAGCAACGATATGTTTTTATTAGTCGAAAATATGTTTAACAATCCAGTGTTTAATCTTGTGGTTTAACCGACATAAATGTGCGCGTCAGAAATAAAGTTTAGGAAAGTTTTATGCTACGACTATACAATAAGATGATAAGTTCTCATCTGGTATCTCCTGCGGGAATCTCTTTGCGTAACGGTAAAAGAAATCTTGCACGCTATCCCAGATTTCGGATGACTCGAGATAGATCCCAGGTAGAAAAATCGAAATTCGTGAAAAAAAAAGAGTGAACAGAGGAAAGTGGAAGAGAACCGAGCAAGATGGGCGGATAGAGTGAAAGATCGTCGCTTCTGGACGCAGGCCAGCTGACCAACCGTGGGAAGACGTGATTTGGCTGGCCTCTTTTTTAAAAGGATTCGAGAAAATTACTTTTAAATTGGCGAGCCACCGGAATCCCTAGATGCATCTGAACAGGTAGATCGGTCAGTCCCGCCGAGCGTTTCCAGAAAGCCTTTCAAAAAGGTTCTTTTGACTTTGCTAGCTACTAAGCGATTAAATCGTTCTTATTTAAGTAATGAAAATTAAAATTTAATGTTAAATATTAAATATTTAATATTTAAGTACCTTTTTACATTTATAAACGCTTCTTATTATTGCACTTTACATAGAATGTTTATGCAATATTACTGTTGCTATATAAAGAAATCGTGAATATGTTCACAATAAAAAGTATAATCTCAATTTAACCAGAAAATTTAGAAAGTGTTTGAGATCTGCGAATAGCGTGTGATTATACGACTTTACGATCATGCGTTTTTCGTGCGCCGTCTGCTACTCGTATTTTTTCCTCGTTTTTGTTTTGTCACAACTGAGCACCAGTCATCAGGATGGATATCGGACACCTCCTTGAAGAAGGGATTTTACGGTATTTGTAAAACACTTGAGAAGAGCAGAAAGTTTTCTTGACCGGGATACGTGGCCGTCTCTCCGAAATAAACATTGTCAAGAATATCGACGACGGACAAAACAACCTTTCTCCTTCCTCTTCTTTGGCCTTCTTCCACTTGTCCTCTTTCTCTTTCTCGTCATTACTGTATAATAAAATTCGTTTGCCCCCGTTTTTCTTTTTTCTTTCTCCGTTTCCTCGATTTCTTTTAGAAGAAGGGGGCTATGCATTTTTCGTGCGTTTAAAAATAGGCGATTCGCTGTACCGCAGACTCAGACTGGCCAGAGGTCAGTAACTTCTTGGGCGCAAGACTGCTCAAAAATAGCCGGCAAAACGGAAAAAAATAATTTCCTTCTCTCTGAGAGCTCTCTCGTCGACAATTTCAGATATGCAGCGTCGTCTCCGATTGAATCCGGATTCGTCGTTGATCCACATTCGCGTAATTTTTAATTTTGCTTATATCAGATTTTATTGAGTTATCTAGATTTTATTAAATTATTAACCAATTTGGGATATTTTGTTATGATTAAAATCTCATGCTAATTAAATTTCCAATAGTAATATAACACACGCAAAATAGTAATATAAAATGTTCCGTATAATTATCACAACATTATTGACAAGAAATATTATGCGCACAGTGTTATTGTTATTATGCGCTCAGTTGTGACATTTGTAAATATTTTCTTTCATAATATCCTTGCGCCGCATATCTCTACGCCTTAACAGAAGTACGTTAAAATCTATTTCAAGCGGGGATTGTAAACGATTTAACGGCGTGCAACGATTCGGAAGGTGTCCAGTTGCATCGCACGTTCCAAAAGAAAGTCACACATTGGAAAAGGGCCTCCTTCGCCCTTTCTCCTTTCTCTCCGGCAAATACTGGCCTCTCTTACCTCACTGGGCCCGCCGATTGCGAGGTAAGTCCGAATCTGCAGCGTCAGTTCTGTCAGATTTTTCATGGTACCGATCCCCTTTGTGGGGGGCGCTGCCCGCTTGTCATATTTGCCTATGATGGACGATTCGTCCGAGAAAAAGCTTCGCGACATCCCCAATAGGAATGACGAACGCACTTCTCATTCAATGCGTGCACCACATTTCGGCAATTCCGCCGATCCTGATTATCACCGCTTCCTCGGATCGGCCAGTCAGATTTTTTTTTCCTTAGGACCCGGAACCAAGCATCGCGAACACCCTGCCTTTTCTCGGCTGAAAAGCGAATCGTCGTCGCCTCCGATTCGTGGCATTTCTCGCACGATTTGACCGCGAGAAGACCCGCAGCTGGACAGTTACGTTGTAGGTTGAGTAAAAATAGCCGCCCAATGTCCTAGCACTCGCTTCTTTTGGTTCCCGAGACTGCAATCGTTGGAATATACACGAAGAAACCTTCAGAAAAGTACATTCAATACGATCTTTTCGTTTAAAGAAGATAAACAAATTTGAAAATTAATGTAAAAATTTTATCAAACAATACAAAATTATTTATTAAAATAATATTCAATAATTATTTGAACAAAGAATTATATATAATTAAGTGTATATTTACATAATGAACAGATCAAAAGATTACAAAGAAGAATAATAAATTTTATTAATATCTTATGTGATTGACAGTTGCTCGTGAATCGTCTATTCTCTAATCGTATTGACATTCAATTGAAAAAATCAAGTTGACATTGTACGTATTCATCAATACAAATCAGAATTAACATAATCTTGTAACGGTTTCAATCCAATAATAGTTTCGTAATTAAAGATGGATCGATGAAAAAAGGAATCATGCAACGAATCAATTATCATCCAGTATTCTATGTCCTTTCGAGTCTCTCTTGCTCCTAATCCTCTTCCTCCCCTAATCCTTCGCATCCTAAACACGCGATCTCAATTTAGAATCGAATCCCGGATCCGAATAAGCAACGGTGAAAAAATCCCCATGCTCCCTACACAAATCACGCTCTCCCCGCGCGTTCTCTGACAAAGGAGAGGAAAAAAATCGAAAGGAACGAGGAGACAATCAGCAATATCCTCGCGGCGGAAACGGCTCGACACCCCGGGCGTCCAGTACATTGCTGCAACTCCAGATCCGGCAAATCACACGAGATAAATTTCCCGATGACGCTTCTTCCCTAATTCCACATTTTTCTTACCTTGTCCGAGACTCGCACATCGCGCAATAGCCTACTGAGAAGAATAATGCAGCAAGAATAAGAATAGAACCATAAGAAATAGGCGCTATGAAATGTATGATAAAAATAGGAGATCTAGAAACTGCAGATACATATATCATGTAACTTAATCTTTATTTTTTATTATACTTATTATAATTATACTTTCTTATCTTTTGATTTAATTATTTTCAATTTTTATATTTGATATATTGTCCTTTCGTCTATATTTTCATTTATTTTAAAAATGCTTTTACATTCTTCTGTTTCTCCTCGTTTCTAAAGAAATCTTTATTAGCCCTCTCTTCCGGCTCTCCTCTATAGATTTGGATACTGCTCGAGGGACGGAAATTCAGAAAAGCTGGACTGAACTGTGTTAGAATGAATGTTAGGTCACGGTGATGCCCTCGCATCGAACGACTCGCTGCGACTTAATCGTTTAGGAGTCGACAACGGCAACGTGTCTGCGGATGATCCCATCGGGCGGTCGAATCGGCCAAGGAAAGTACGTGAAGCTTGCGAAATTTTCGTTTACACAGCCGCGCTTGGCGAACCAGCGCGCTTCGCCCGTATATCAAAAGTTTAATTGAATTCGCTCAGGTTTGCCACCGCCTTCTTGCATCTACGGATGTATTGTGCCCGCGTCCTTAACGTCTTGGACCTATTCCTTATCCATGCCTTTATCTAGTCCGTGTGCATCTTTACGCGCGTGTTATTCTAGCTGCCGTACGGCAGCTAAGGTTTTGTTTCGGGAGTTCACGAGCGCATCGAAATGTTCTTCTCGAAACGTTCGCTTTCGCATTATTTCTGTCTCACAAATTTATACACGATTTTATACAAATTATTTCATAAAATTCACAGCATGAATATAAGATCTATTTTGTCTCAATAAAGTTTAATGCTTTTAATCGCTTTCATATTTATTGTTAATTAAATATTTATGCAAAAATAAAAACTTAAATCGTTAAATATTTAAAAAAGAATTTAAACCGCTTAATGTTGACGTAACATTACATTTTTGGTTGATAAAAATTTCTTTGATTTAAGATATTATCTAAGCAATTCTCGCGTAACAGCGAAGATACGTGCGACCTTTTTTCCGCTGGAGACTTGGTTGAAGATTTGCATAATTACGCGTTTTAATGTACCCTCCGGTCATGAGGGTCAGATCGAATTTATCTCATTGGCCCTCACCTGTCCCATACGATGCGGGCCTCGACGGGGCAACTGACCACCTGTACAGTCGTGGCAGCAAAAAAAGGAAAACGCCGGTCGAAAGAACGACCTGCGTTATAATATAGTAGCCATTTAAAAATATCCTAGTAATCGATGTAATCTCAGGTGCGTGCATGATCATAAGCGTTCTTAAAAATTAAAGGAAAACAAGTAAATAAGTTTATACCCCTCAAATTAAATAAAACTGCGATTAATCGATTTTATTATCAAAAGTAAATTATCGAAATTTCAAAAAGAAGCAAAAAATTGATAGAAATTAATTACAAATATATCAATTTTTAACTCTGTAATTTTTTTTATCTAGTTATGTCCTCATGAAGGTTGAGCAGTTTTTTAGCGACCTTTTAACATCGGGGTGTCATTACACGCCTCGCTCAAATAAGACGGGACATATCCTCGTCGCGGCGCTTAATTCAACAGCGGCCGTCGGCCAGGTCGAAGCACCCGCGCGAGACAATAGAAAAGCCATAACTTTCTCCGCCGTGCTCGTACAACTTATATCCTGTCCCCGCAACGTCGTCGCGGACGCGCCCAAAAAGATCGCGCGCGCCTTCTCTCGCGGTCGCGTACGGGGATGAGAAAGGAACGACTTGCGGCTTGCGTACGGCATTTACGACACACGCCGACCGATGCGTCGGACAGAGAATTGCCAAATCGTCACCCAAGCAAGGTCGTGAATTTCGGCACCGTTATAACACGCCGTTTAATCAGAAAATTGAATCGCCCGTCTCACCAGTGGTTTTGGCTCTCCCAGTTTTCGAACCCGTTTCGATTCTTTCTTCTCTTTCATTTTTTTTTACAACGATTGTGATCGAGAGGGTCCATATCTTCGTCTCTTTCTCTCTCCCTTTTTCGTTCATTGTCGCTTTTCCTTTTTTTTTTTCGATCTCGGACTGTACGACCCGCATAGTCCGCGTTGTGACGCGCGAAGAGGTCGAATGGGTCCTCGTGCGTGAATATGTGTCTGCGCGTCTGGAGAGGCCGCACAATGGGGACACATGTCAAAACAATTGGCACACAGGTGTATCGAATTTACCGAGGAACCGATGGAGGACGTCCACGTCGAAAGAATCGTGGAGTTGCGTCATGGCGTCCCGTTCGCTATCAATGAATTTCCGTCGGCCATTCGGGCGACAACGAATCATCGGAGCTGGCTATAAGGACATCGTATTTACATTCGACAAATGTTCCATTTATCAAGAGTATGTCACTCGTCTGCCTTTTTTCAACCGAACGACTGCTCGAAAATAATTCTTGCCTTTTCATATTCAAAGTGCAAATCAGTATCTCATTATTTTTCACTAATACGAACTTAACTCAAAATTACATTTATTTAGAGGTAACTGTGTTCTTTAAGTGTTCTTTAATTGCGTTTAATAATTTTTAATACTTCTTTATTGACGTCTTATATCTGATAAATTCCTTCTCTCTTTCGTAATTTTTATTTATATCTTATATAAAATTCATTTTAAATTAAACTCAGTATATTTCATTCTGAACTAAATTTATGACGTGTTTATTGAATTTTTTCGGTAAACCTATAGTCATGCAAGTACATAAACTTTGAGAAATTGAATGAACATAATTCGCCAAGTTGGCGAACGCCCGCGGTCGATTCGTCCCGCTCGTTCGTAACGGCCGATCGTTTCGCGCATCATCGCCAACGAAAGTTACGATTATTGTCGACGCTTGTATACGACGTACACAGGTACGCGATCCGCGGTCGGCCAACAGAGGCGCGCGACGATGAGCCTTCCTCTGCACGCGCTGAAAGACACGACACGACAAAGATACACACCGGCGCGAAACCTTTTGGATGGATAGAGAGGAACTGTTGGACAGACGAGGAAGGAATGAGCGAGTGAGAGGCGGTATGGGGGAGAATGACACGCCGAGAGGGACGTAGGAGTAAGTTGAGACTCTCGCGACGATAAGCGGGACTAAGAGAAAGAAGAGAGTAAACGGGACGAGAAGGAATTTCTGAGTCCTCCCTGTCTCTCCACGTGTCTCTCTCTGTTTCTGGACGAAGGAAAGACAGAGAAAGAAAAATGTCTTTTTCTTTCTCTCTCACAGGACCCACGGACGGAGGTTGTGTATCAGTATTGGTGGCCGGGCACACAGTGTTGGGTAGGCGAGGAGAAGACGAAGAAGGGAGGACACTCTTGAGAAGTAGAGGGGATGAGGGGGCGAGGGGACAAAAATGACAATCATCGTCATTTTAATAATATGCAAAGGCATAGTCGACTTCCACGCCGGGCAAGTGCGGCCACAATGGCGTTATATAATGACAAAGACACGCCGGGTCGGCTGGGTGCCTTTCGCTCGACAAAAGGCGCGGCGTTAGGGTCATCCTACCGGACCGGAACATGTTTTGTCCGGCGCGGACAAATGTCACCGATAATGTTCTCCGATGCCTGCGGCCGTAAAAGTCAAAATAACAGTCGGACCGAAAATACCGTCAAGTCGAGCGCCGCAAAGAATTGCGTATGGTGCGCACGCTCTATTGCTGCTAGCCTCTCTGCTCTTTTAAACGTCCACAGAACTCTAAATTTGAGACGACTCAATTATAGAAAATTATTTATCCTCCTTTTATTTTTTATTTATTTATTAGAGAAATATTTTAAGCTTTATATAAGTTTTATATCATATTTTATCAAGTCTAATCCGCTATATTTTATACTTTGCTTTAATTAATAAACATAAATTTTTGTTGCACAGATAAGTGCTTCCGATGATTTAGACGATATATAGGCGACGTAGCGATTAGACTATTGGGTATCTTTTTATTTTTTCATCAGTCTCTTAATAATAATGACACAATCAGATAAATAAAATAATCACGTTGAATAATGTTCTAAATCAAATTACTATTATAATTAGCCTGCCAAATTTCGTAACTTTAAGGATCAAGTTAAATTTTAAATATGTTTCTCGAAAGTTCATTTTGTCACACATTCAAGATTTGAATGTTTATATATTTCTGAACGGCTCGATCTTTTCTTTACGACAGTAAAGTCGATATGACAGTCACATCGAAAATATCGCAGTATGTATGGAGGAATCAGGCAACAGAAGTACTCGATATTTGTCTCTCAACAAGTCTAGAAATTCAGGTTTGAAATAAGTTAATCGCGAAAGTTCAATCTTTTCATTTTCTTCATACTTTTTGAAGGCCGAGAAAAGTACTTTCATACGAATAAAACAATTTGGATTCAATTTGGACTACGTCATATGGCGTAATCGGAATGAGTAATCGTGAGGAAGCGAGTCATTTGAATAAAAAGATCTGATACAGTGCTTTTCAAAATTGAAAAATTTTGAATAACAAAACGAGAACGTTTCAAAGAAACTTAACTATGTACATATATAGACTAGGTATATTTTATACTATTTTATTTTTATTTCCTATAAAATCTATTTTTATATAATTTTCATAACATATACGTAATATTATTTATGCAATGTATTTTTATGCAATTATTCATTCAATTATTCTTTTATCTAATTAAGTGAGAAAATATGCGATTAAGAAAAAATAATTAGCAACTTCTATAAAAATATGTATTTCTATTTGCACAACAGAATTTATATAGCTGTTTTTCACGAGTGTATTTGAACATGTCATACTATGATGCTACATTGCTGAAAACAAAAACATGGGAAATTACATAGAATGGCAATTGCGAAACGGTCGGAACTGTACGTGTCTTGAGAATGATGACGCGTCAAAATAAGAATTTGTTTATGTTAATAGCGTCTTTTTTCCACGATTGACGCTATAAATCGGGAGATTTCGCGCACATATAGAATTGGTATTGTCTCATTCGAGCCACACGCCCGACAAATTCGTCTTAGTAAATCGTGCTCGTATGAGAATTCTTTTGTCATTGTGAAAAAAACATGGGCGTACCGTTCGCTTTTCATTTCTATCTGGTGTTTGTAACCTTTCAATTAATTCTATATAAACTGATTTGTCTTTTTTTAATTCGATGTATTCGTTGCTTCAAATTTAATTTTAGTATTTTAATAGTGTTTCAATGACGTTTTACATTTTTTTATATCAATTCCAAGCATATAAATTTATTTTCTCTACATATTTCTTGCCGAAGTTATTTACAGTTTCATTTTTTATTTTCATTTTATTTTAATTTTAGCATATGCATTTGTCTTTGTATTGCTAGTTAATACTTAAAATATTCAACAAAAGTAAAAGACGTCAAATAAACAAATACAAAGTATTTGTTTATAATACTTTGTATTTATTAATGCCTTTTACTTTTGTTAAATATTTTCTTAGGATGCAAGAAATGTTTCCTCTTCCTTCTTATTGTACATCACGAGCAGATGCAACGGGGCGAACTTTAATGCACCAGTGACCATATCTACGTGCCATAGATTCACACCCACCACGGAATGTACTGACGAATTTCAGAAACGCTAACCGCACACTATACGCAAGGTTTATGGTCACGAAGACTAAAATGATCTTTAATATCGATCGTCTTCTAAAAAATGTTATTATTCGCTGCAATAGTTAATTGTATGTGTTCAGTATTATCATATTGTTTTATTTGTCATTTTCTTAAGGAATCTTTCTTTATTCAGAAAATTTGATTTGTTTTCACTTAGAAACACTGAAGCTTTCAATATTATATGTTCTCGTAATATAATCTTAAATTCTAAATGTTCTGAATATATAATGTTAACATGCTGAAAGAAAGAAGAGTAAGATTTTAATAACTCAACAAAATTTAAAAAAAAAACTACTTTCTTTAAATTTTAAATTTGATGGAACAGGTTGATCGATTTCTTGTTGTCACGTCAGCAATTATATTATCGTCATGTCTTTATTTTTACGCGTTTCGCATCTGCTCGAGAATTCCCATATATTTTTCCATGTAAACGTAGTTTCTCCTCTATTGGATACCACGAATCGATTTCTCGTGTAATGTTTGGTTCGCCTACGTACCTATAGAGATACCTTCCGTCGATTTACAATCTGAAATGTATGGTCAGTAAAAAAATGCCCGAAACGCTCGTATCGTCCTCACATCGTGATAAAATCTTATCGCGATAAGAAAATTGTATTATATCATTTGGTTTGCAACTGCATTAAAGTTATAAATACCGATTAAGGCTATAAAATGCAGTTTTAATATATTCAAATATTTTAAATTATTACTGAATTAGTCTTAAGATAAAGATGCTGTAATAATTAACACATAATTTAAATCTGGATAAAACAAAAATTCTAAATATAATTCAAATTATAATAAACTAAAATATATAAAATGAATATTTGCCTAATTCACATAATAACACAATTTTAGAACAGACAATCGAATAATCCGAATACCTGTAACGTGTATTTTTAAATGTTTGACATTACCCAATTTTCCATATTTCCATAATTTATTTTAATCTGAATGATATCCCTATTTGAATTATTGGTATCTTTAGATCTCTAATCCTGACACGATGTTTGCGATATCAGCGTTCGACGGATTTTATATACTTTGTCGAGCCACTAATGCCTCGCCTAATTTAATTAATATTATTATTAACCTATGTAAGTCGATTAACATCCTCGACGGGACATTCTATTCTGTACACGATGATCTTTCACGATCGATCTTCTGAGTACCTATACAAGCGTCGTATATCGAGACATCATGTGGCTCCTCTCGATTTCTCTCCCCTTCTCTTTTTATCTAGTTTTTCTCTCTCATTCTCTCGCTTTCTTCTTGCGAATCTATATTCAAATTGCAGAAGAAGGCTAATCGCAAGTTTGTTCTTAACGGTATAATACAGGAACAAATGACATCATAACTCTCCGATTGTATCAGATGGGCATAAAAATTTGTCGATGTCGCCTTTTATTTAGTTACGAGTGCCTGAAGAGAGTATTCAAATTCACGCAGGTAGCTGTAGAAATATTTCGTCGCTCGTAAATGTCGCGTGCTATCATAAAAAATAGTTTATGGTATATCTTCATTGTAAACTGCTTATGATATTACGCGGTGGATTTTTTACTTGATACGCTGTTGTTAATGTTTTGTGATATCCGTTACTATTATTTTTATCGTTGATTAAGTAAATATATATAATCGCTTCGTTCTTAAATGACGTAGGAAAGTGCGATTAAAAAGAATGCACCTGTTACGTCAAGAACGCGATTTCTCATTCGCTAACATTTTCCTCTCAATGTCTTCCTCGAGCTTAATGAAAACCTCGCGTTCATACCCCGAAGATCGAGCGACGAGTTTTCCGGTTTCGACGATGAGACGGCATCTTCTTTCCAGCTTTTTCCCTCCCCGCGGTGCATAAATTTACATGTTTTGGGAAACAGGTAAAACGGAGGACGGCGAGCGAGAAGCAAAAGAATAGAAGAAGGAAAAAATTGTGCAGGCAGTCAGGTGGTTTCGCGACGAGAGCTCAAGAAATATCGGTCACCCGGGGACATGGAGCTCCGCTGTGAACGCGACGACGACGTCGACGGCTCTCCTGCTTCGCGGCTCCTCGCGCGAAGCCGCTTAAAAATTCGGACAATACTTCCCCGGGCAGCGGGGCGCATTTAAATGTATGTATTCATACGCTCGTGTATCGCTTTGACGAGAGGTGTGGTCAAAATTATTCAAACTGACCCGGACTCTTTTTTCTCCTCTCGGTCTGGGACACTTTCTAGCACCGCTGCACCCACGTACTACCTCGCCCCTTCTCCTCCCTCTTCTGTTGCTCCGTCCTCTTTTCTTTCTTTTTTTTCTTTCTATCCTCCTCCATCTCGACGTCCTCCTTCGTCATCATCGTCTCCTGCTTCCTCCCCGTGTCCCCATCGTGCTCTCTAGCCATTGTCCCGATGCCGAATTCGAGATTGCGCCCGATGACCTCGTTGCTTTTATGTATTAGCTTCGCGGGCAGAATGATTCGCGGATCGCGCGCGTCGCTGATGATTACCGAGTACAATCGCGAGATCGGGATGACGAAGAGATCGAGAAAGATGCGTATCATAGTAATATACTCCACGCAGACACGTGACGTAAAAATCAGCTTATTTGAATTTTATATTAGGATTAATCGATTTATTCATACTATATACATAACTAATTCATTGATATACTTTATCGATTATTTCTAAATAACAACACTGAAAAAATGTGTAATAATAGCTATATCAAATGTTGAAATAATTTCAATCAAATGTTCGATTAATATAATAAAAAATAAGTATTTTTCTAAATATTTTTAATAATTATTATCAAACGGTTATATATTATGTTTGGTAATACTTTCTAAATATTCAGAAAAGTAAAATTATTTTCTCGATTATATTTGATTAAAATTCACTTAACATCTGGTAGCTACTAACAGACTCTTTTTTTTAGTAAAGAAATTATTGTTTACAAGAATAAAAAATGTTTGCAGAGATATTTAATATTACAAAAAGTTCAATTATGTTAAAAAACATTTTTCCGGGCAGGACGCTTACACGTTAAGCCGTTCTCCCTTCAATAAACCGTTGCAATCGAATAGATGCATCCGCGTCGAACGAATAATTTCGGAGAAAGGATCGGCGAAAGTGCTATTCGTCGAAGAGTCGAACAGTAAAACGAGAAGGGGAAAGAAGTGATGTACGCGATGCGGCACGATGCCCGCGATTATGGCACCGCCGATCTCGTGTCGGCCACCCACCGAATTTTCTGCCACATATCATGAATGGACAGAGAGCCCAAGCTGGGCTCTCTATGCCACGGCATGTTCTCGACCGGGCCGGCTATGACATATGGGTAGCGCAAAAACCGCCAATGCTGATCGATCGGCCACGCTAACCAACCCCCCTCCGTTACCCTCTTTTTCTCTCACGTTTTGGCTTTATGTGCTAGTCGCTACCTTTCTTAGAACTGCTACCGGAATAGCGTCGACGAAAGCAAACAGATGAGATGAAACTATTCGCGCTGCAACGAATTTCGCTTTTTCTTTCGTCTTTCTCGCCGCCTTCTCCGCTCTCGACCGATTACAACACTCTACAATAAAACACCAAGAGTTTTAAATTATGAGGAAACTTTTAATAGATTAAATGACCTACGGCGAGACAATTATTTTTTTATTGTGGGCTTTTCTCCTCGAAGTTATTTATCGCGGAAGGCAAACCATCGTTCAACAATTCCACAATATAAAATGGTATCCTAACATTGCAACTGCATTAGGGCAAACATGTACGAATTAAATTGTATTATCAAGTGTCCAAATAACTAAAGTTCATTTGAAGTTACGTAAAATGTTATTTTTCTTCTGTTTGAGTTTGTGAAATTTAATTTGCGGGACTTCCTAGATTTCTAAATAAATAAGAGACTGCCAGCGCCTCTAGCTATCTGTTAAAGAAAGATCTACTCCAAATTGTGCAAAAATCGATTGCTAAATTATTATCTTTTTTAAGATTCTTGTTTATGATATTTCTCTCATAATACCTAATATCTCTACAATGTTCTCAACGCAAGTACAGGTTCGTTTGCAAAACGGTCTCAATCCTAAAGAAACGAACGGAGAACCTCGATCGGCGATGCGCGCGATCGGCATCGCGTCCGATATATCGAGTCCTACAAACGATGTCTATAAAAGGTTCCCCCCGCCTTCTCTCTCCTACTTCTCTTTTCACCGTTCCGCAGGCCTCCACGCCGCCTAGGCCGCATTCGCACGATCCTCAACGCCGGGCCACCTTCGGCACGACCTCTCCGCGGTGCACCTACGGTGAAGGTTTAGCTAGCCCGTGTCGTAGGTGGCCGCTCGCGCGCGTGATAGTGCCTACGACAGTCGTAGTTGCATGTATCTGCGCGCACGCGCACCTATGCACGTACATATGCAGCATGGTAGATGGACGACGGTCACTTACTCATCGCGCTCCGCCGGGAGCCCGAAAGTTCATCGGTACGGTTAGCCGGCACGACCAAGTATCTGGTTGTTTCTATACTCCTTCCATCCCTTCATCGTTTTCTTCTTCTCTCGCTCCTTTATTCTTCTGCATCTTCCGTCTTACATTCTCACTTCTTTCCCCGCGTACCCTGGAGAACGGCGGTCCTCGGTGAACACTTTGACTCGGCGTGCTCGATGGGTCGGCCGAGTTCTAGTTTCAAAGAACATCGGGTGCCTTGTTGTTTCTAGCTACTTGCCCTCCCCCTTCCCTCATTAATTTAATCGTCATCGCGCATTTTCGAGATCTATCTTTCGTAATTCGCGAATTATATAATATAATTACTTCTCTAATTGATGTATAAAAGAAAATTAATGGTCGTCTTTTTCTATCATTTTATTGTATACTTGATGCGTTTTAAATTGATGATTGTGTGTGTGTCATCTCTACTGTAGCGCAGAGAATCATCACTGATGTCCAATATTTATAGTTAGTTGTGTTTTCTTATCATGCATTTTTGGCCTCAATCTCTCAATATAATCATTTAGAACTTTTTTCCTAAAATAATATGAAAAAATAAGATTGATTTGATCTAAATAAATGATCAAGCAACGAATTATTTATGCAAAAGATCTAAATTTGTTATCCTATTTATTAATTTCAGTATTATTTTCTGGAAATAGTTATAATTTACAAGCATTTGCAAAAATCAATAAAACGAAAAACGTAAATAATAAAACGAGAATATGAATGTTTTAAGATCAAATGCAAATTGTGCTAGTTAACCTATTTATTTATTTATTTATTACGTGCAGCACCATGCAACTTAACAAAATCGATAATTAATATTCGTGAATATTCTGTGGATCATTCTTTATTGAAATGGAAGCTGAAGATGGATACGTTCAATACTCGGCGAATCTAGGATGGCATCTTGTATCTCTAGTCTTCACGATCAGCGAACTGTACGGTAGCGCGCGTGCGGGCAATCAACGCGAGCTATAAATTACGATGTATAACTCCGACTGTCTGCGGACGTTGAATTACGAAGTATAATCGGTAACGTGGTAACCGGTCACGTCGAATGCGTGCTTCCCATAACGTAGACGCGTCATAAACCGTCATATTCAGCAGACAGACAACAACTTTCATAGAAACGGCATAAATCAAGCTCCCCTGGAAATTGTCCTTAATTTCTCCACGATCGTGTCACGGAGTCAAAGGTGAGCACCGGGACCAACTATGGACGTCGGCCAGCTGGTAGACTCCAGCGCTTCAGAAGCTAAAAGTTCATTGGCGGCTACCGTGCGTTACCAACTCAACCAGTAGATCCACTATATTGGGTTAAAGTATTTATCCTCTCTACAGGTATCAATATTGAATGATGATATCTGTGCTATTAGCAAAAGAAGGTTGCTACAAAAGTCTATATTTTCGAAGACAAAGTAATATAAGATTTTTATAAATTGAAGAGTGACATGTGAACGTGATAATATAATTTTAATTTTTATTTAACCTTGCAATCTGGGTCTTTTAGCAGAAGCGAAATTTCAATTTCTAAAATTTCTTCGAAATAAATGAGAGCAAATTAAATAAAAGTTTTAACATTTAAGTTAAAAATTGTTTGATAATGTAAGAGACGTTGAAAAATAATTTCGAATTTTTCTACATTTTTTGATAGCTTGGAATAGTAAAAAAAATTTGGATTAGCCAAATAGAGTTGCAGATAGAGAGAATAAAAATATGATTACAGACGAAGGATTAATTTTATTCTTCCAATTAATTTTATTTTAATTACTATTTCTAAAATACCCGTGAATTTTCTTCAGCAAAAACGCGACTTGTGATAGACACTAATACGCCGCAATTGGCAGAATTGATCGAGCGAAAGTACCGATACCAACTTTGTATCTAGATATCTCAACTTGGTATCTTCAGCATCCCTAAGCACGACCAGGCTTCCGCTTGGTTCATCTCTAGCTTCAACTCTCTTATACACGCTTCTAGCCGCAGCAGCGAACAATCCGAAGATTCTTCGCCGCCGGCGAGAAGTCGAGCAGAGACCATCCGTTCGTTCTGTCGACCGACCAACCGACCGACCAACCAACCGAGTTCGAGTTTTAGAAGATGAAGCGACACACGGTGCACACATGAGAAACGTGAGCGAGCCGAGCGTCGCTCCTCTCTCGGCGATTCTCCTGCTCCCGATATATAGGGCAACACGTAGACTCTCTCACGGTTTCTTCGAGCTATTCATCTGCATGCGCTCCTCCGCCTGCACCTACCTATCTTCACCCGGCCTCTCTAGCCCTCCCTCTCCGCCGCTCCTTACCTCCGTCGGCCACACTCTTCAAGAAGCGTTTCCATTATCGCGGCCGGACCTGGCCAAATGTCGCGACCCCCGCGGTGTTTCTCGCTGTAACATCGCTTTACTTGATGTATGTACTTGTCTCGCTATGATATTTTTATCATTGCGTCTCTCGACTACATTCTTAAGACGTTCGTCTAACATTTTCCTATTTATTTCTGACTATATTAAATTTTATTGCCTCTTCTCCCAGAGCTCGAAGTCTTCATTCTAGTGACAGATTTCTTTAATCAATCTTACATTGAACGTCTCGCATGTAAATTAAGATTTATCTACGAAAGTAATTAATTTGTTATTAAAATTGAAGTAGACAGTATTAATCATTCAATATAAAAATAATGTCTATTTAGTTTTTTTTTTATAAATTATTAAACAGTACGATGTATTGTGATTCTAACCCGAATAATTTATCATATCTTTTAATTCTGCGTGATCAGGATAATTTATTCCAATTCCGCATTCTCCGGATCACAAACTCTTGTTTATGCCTCTAAATGTTCGCCTATTCTACGTGTCTCGTTCTAGCAAGAATGAAAATACTTCTTTATTTCTCTTTCATGGCATTCTCCAATCTACACGTGTACGCCGACGCCGAAGCCGTGGAAGCCCGCGCAAATTTATCGGGATAATCATTGTCGTCTCGCGAGGCGCTATATCGTCGATTTTTTTCAGGACTCGCCACGCGCGCTGCGTGGGCGGCCGGGTAATTATCAAGACTCGTTACAGAGGCGGGCTCATACTGAAAAGAGGAAGACAATGCGATATTCGCATGGGGAAACAAATGCGAATCTTTAACGCGATGGATATTAAAATTTGAAATGAAACGATCTTTCAATATATCATCGATGATGTATACTCTTCACGTAAATGAATACATTGATCTGATGAATACAATATCAGTTGATTATATTTTTATATTATATATAGAAAAAGAATAGTTTTGCTGAAGTATCTAAAAATTTAGCTAGAAACAGATCTAAAATAATTTTGTTAGACTATCAAAAGTAATTGTGAAGAATGCTGAAATTTTACGGAATGTCAAAACTTATTTAAATAATAAAGAATAAAAAATTGAGCTCTTACCGAAATTACTATAATAAATAAATAAAATATAACGGGCAATTGAGAGCAATAATACTGTACGACGGTCGTTTTATGTAAAATTTGAAATACATTATGTTCTAACATAACGCACAAATTATCGCGTATGTTGCTCTCAATTTATTTATTTATTTATTATGTTAAATTCTAAACTTATTGCAGCATTGTTCATCATACTTGAATTTCCAATATAATTATTGTAATGTCCAATAAAATTATTTTCAAATCTGTATCTATATGTATACTGAAATTTTTGGATATTTTAGCAAAATTGTTTTTTTTATGTAGAAAAAAATTATCACAAATTAAAATGACATATATTTAGAAAACAATAGATTAAAACAGTTTATTATCACCCAGATACAAGCTTGCCGAATCTGACTTTATTATTGTACTTGTACATTGAGATTAATTGTAAGTGAACAGGTTTTAGGATATATACAGGCACGTATATATAATGTATGTAGAACTTTCTACAATATAGAGTAACAGCTGTACGAGTACTTGGACTCGTGACCTTCGGAAGATGTGCTGACAACAAGACCGACTAACGATGTTACGGAAATATCGACACCATAATTGACAAAAAAACAGGTGTGCGAGGCTCTCTGTCCACACAAATAGGCAGCGTTGACGCTCACAAACGCGCAGTTAAACATTATCTTAAAACACTTGTCGCTATAAAAAAAGTTTCGTTAAAACTGACTTGAAGATAAATTACGTCTGAAAAATGTCCACAACATTCCATAAGAACCGGAACGCGGATCAGTGCGGCTAGACTTTGCAAAAGACGACTCTCTTGGCTTCGCAATCGCCTTTGTCCTGCGAATGAGGGAATCGCGGGAGAATTCGTCGTGACAGTACTTCATAGTAATGTACAGAGTGTCCCAGACTAAACGCTTAATTTTTTAATGACACGATGTATTTGAAACAATTTAAGAACTAACATCCTAATCAGCTTGTAACAACTTTCAATGAGAAATGCTAACATTTAATAATAACATTTAAACAGATTGATTAAAGATCATATATATAGGTGTACAAAAAAGTTCTGAGCTTTAGATTTCATACAACCGAAATAACAATTTAAATTTTATATATCTTCCCGCCCTTTTGCGGTTTTAAAGCGTTAACATTTGGCCTTCTAAAATGCCATACGGTTTGGCGTTTGATGCACATAACCTCAAAAATCAGTAGTGTTCACGATGGCAATAACAAAAGAGCATATTCGATTTTCCGTCCACTTCGTGTTTCATCTGAAGAAAAATGCTGCTGAAGCCACTGCAATGATTTGTGCTGCATATGGAGAGAACGCTGTAAGTCATGCTACATGTAAAAGATGGTATCAAAAGTTTCGCCAAGGAGATTTCAGTCTTAAAGATGAATCGCGTGCTGGACGCCCTGAAAAGATTGAAACGGACGAATTGCAAGCACTGCTGGATATAAACTCTGCGCAAACTGAAAAGGAGCTTGCAGAACAGCTTAGCTAAGTTCCGGAAAAAAGATTTTCTGCACAAAATCATTACAGGCGATGAAAAGTGGATTCTTTATGATAACCTAAACGTAGAAAATCATGGGTTGATCCTGGTCAACCTTCATCGACGCCAAGAAGGTTTTGCTCTGTATCTGGTGGGATTGGAAAGGTGGGTTGTACTACGAGTTGTTACAACCGGGTGAAATCACGGCAGACCGCTACCAACAACAATTGACCAATTTGAGCGATGCATTAGAAGAAAAGAGGTCATTTACTGGCCAAGGACGTCGTAAAGTGATTTTGCTTCATGACAATGCTCGACCACATGTTACGAAAGCGACTCAGGACCATATCTTTGCGTTAAGCTTAGCATACAAAAAATATAAAAAATTTCTTATACTTAATGTACAGATTTTACACATTATTAATTTGGTTTTTTAAATTCTTTCTTCGAAATTACTTTTCTATTAAAAAAATATAATTTACATTAATATTAATTTTGATATTATGTCTTATATTAATGAATATTAAAATATATATTAATGAAATTAAAAATATAAGAAAACGGCTCAAGTGATTATAAATCAATTATACAAAAACAAGAGTTACGAGCCAAACGCAATACATTTAATAAACAAATTTTTAAAAAACAAACATTTCTATCTCCAACGAAGGCATTCTCAATGTTGAACATAAAATTGCTTTTGTAAAAACTTAATATTAAAACGGAATAAAAAAATATATATTAATAAATATAAATATTGAAAACTCATTTACATAGAGAGGTCCCATGAAATTGCTACTAAAAATAATGTGTTTACTTTGAGACACTCTGTATGAGAGTCCGCATTCTAACCGGTAGAATAACAGAAGTAGGAAGCAAGACGTCGAGGCGGCGAGGGCGGCGGCGGCGGCATCGTCGGGAAAAAATTGGCAAAGCACATTACGCGAAATCACAATGTTTAATGAAAATTGCGAATGGCGCGGCACACGAGGCGGCCGCGGCGGCTGCTTGCGGCATTCGCGTGCCCCGCGTCGTGCCGCGTCGCCTCGTGTGACATCGTCCCGCGCGGAATCGTGACGCCGCGAAGCGGTATTCAGATTGCGCTCTTAGCGGTTTCGTTGACTTTTTTTCCACCGTGACAAAAGGAGGATCTTCTGTGTAACCGCTGGTCAGAAGCCGCGCGCCGTGGCCTGACGAGCAATAGCAAAAACGTGCGATGGACATATCGCGCGCGGCATGTTTCTCGGTTTTCGCCGCGTTCCGTGTCGCAAGAGAAATTTCAGTTGCGGCAGACGCTATTATCCAAATAGGATAGAATTGAGGGGTTCTTCTGTGGAAATGCTTGAGTCCGAAAATGAGGTAGTGAGAAAATCGAAAATGTAAGGAATCTCATTTTTCAGTAAAAACTAATTTCTAATAAAATATGCTTTCTAAATTTACTTTCTACATTTATGAAAATAATTAATATCAATAATGTTAGCGCAATATATACTTTCTATTAAAATTATTGGTTTTAATTGAATTATATTTACTTACAGAAGTAAGAAAGAAACATGGAATTAAGTAATATTTTTTCTATAAGTTTAATGCTTTCCGAAAGATTCAACATAATCAAAAAATTCTCGTAAATATAATAAACTTGAATTAAAGTTATCAAAATCAATTTTAATATTTTGAATTAAATGTATAATGCTAGTAATTTCCTTTTTTTGTAACGAGATCAAAATTAGTACATGGAAATAAATATTTTTATGTGGCCAAGTAGGAAACATAAATTTGAAGCCATACATAAAAAAGTCCCGACTGAATCATGCGGTTACATTCGTAGACAACGAGGAAACGCGCTTGCGTTGATTCTATGATTACCTACCGACTCTATCAATCTCCGAGTCGGCAAATTGCGTATCTAATAGGAACATTAATCCTTGACCATGTGAGCGATATTAATCTATTATCCGTTAGTTAATATTACCGAAAGATTATGGAAGCAAACGATCGATTTCTTTTGCCGCTCAAAAATTCTCCTCGCCTTCGAGACGTCTTTTACATACATGAGACTCCAAATGACAGAAGTTATTATTAGATAAGATTAGATAATCATAATCTATATATATAATCCGACTCTGATTTTTAAGAAAATCTTTTAAAAATTAAGAGACAATTATTTCTTATAAAAATTCTAAAAAAAAATTTTAATTTTCTCAGACTTTTTCTTATCGTCTTATCAAAAGTTCACATTTCCGAGAAAAGAAAATGTCTTGATTATGCAACATTTCTTCTTCTAGAAAAACGAAAGAGGAGGTTTGCCGAATAAATTCGACGTGAGAGCGTACACGAAAACGGTATTCGCAGGATCGGTTATATCTCGGATCGATCGTTTCCATCAGATTAGCGACAAAAATTCTATTCATCGTTACAACTCTTACCTATATAGGAGGCCAATATTTAACGCGCGGTCGCTGTATCTTTACTTGAAGAGAGCGCGGTGCATTTCGATCGTTACCGAAAGGAGATCATTATCGCGATACAGACGCGCGATATATCACCGGTGCTCGAGACGCGCGATCTATGTTCAAGGGTTTCCGTCGAGACGCAAATCTACCGCGCCGAATATCGCCATCGTTTTCCAAACCGATCGCGTTGTCACAAAACTTCAGACTACTTCAGAGACGCCGATCGACTTTTCTCACGTGCCGGCTTTCGTTCGCGGATTAAATCTGGCCTCGAGGTATTGACTTTAGAATTCTATATTAATCTCATCAAAATAGGATCTATGAAATAATATATATGAAATACATAAAACAATCTTGGTAGAAATTTTTTTTAACCATTACTAGACAATTATATCAATTCTTTTTAATAACTGAGAAATAAAACTACTTAAAATCCCAATCAAAATGTAATTTTGCTTTCAATTTTACTCACAAATAATATGTCTGTTCGCGTTGCTTGCACTTTTTGCACTCGGCATCTTCGCTTTCTCTCTTTTTAAAGCCAAATATATATCTATCTCATTTTAAATGTAAAAATATTTGGGGATTTCATGTAACGCGAACAGACCTAATGCGCAAAATCTGAACAAAAGCAGAGCAATAAATGGACGCAGTATTTTAACTAATAATATTCTATTCATACTAGATAGGTGTTTCCGCAAGTTGTACATATTTTTTATTAGGAAAACTACTTCAGCTACTGAATAAAACTCTTACCAAGTTTTTGTCCATTTCCTATGCAATATTTTTACAACTAATCAGAATACATCAGTAATACTAGACAGTAACTGGATGGATGTCTAGAAAAGCTGCATACATTTCTACCAGAAAATATATAAAATTATGGTCCATGAAATATAATCTATAAAATATAATATAAAAAATTCTCGATCAATATGAGGTTTAAAATCAAGTCAATGAAGATCGATCGATCGTGTTTCCCTTTCTCTCGAATCCACGCGACACCGCGATGACAATTCACCAAATTCACCGAGAAGATCTCAAGACTTCGTTCTTGTTTTTCTTTCCCCTTTTCCCTTCGGTTTCTGCTGGTGTCTGCCTCTCTTACGCGAGGATCGCGCTCGCGATTTCGAGCGTGCCGAGCGGTGTATGTACGTTCGCTCTCGGTTGTGCCCCGCGTCTCGGACGTATCTCGCGGAATCGCGCGAGGCCCGGCGACGGCACGGAGGCTGCCGTCGCTGCCCGATCTCCGAGCGAAGTGAAAGTTAGACGTGTGGGCACGGGATGCGCACGAATTCATTTTTTCGGCCTCGTGCTGGACTTTTTTTTTCTCTTCCCGGCCGGCGAGGCATCAGTTCCCATGTATGCGCCGCCGACCTAGCCTACACAGTCGGCTCGCGCGCGATACCTTCTCGTGGTGCATGCACATGGCACTCGCTCGTGTGCATCGCACACGTTTCTCGTCGCTTCTTCCTCTCTCGCTCTTTCTCTCTTTTTCCCTCTCGTCCTCGTTGCACCGTGCTTACCGAACGCGTGTATGAACACACATGCGAGCGCGTGTGTCTTACATCTCTGCGCACACACCCGCATGCGTACGTGTGTGATACAGATGGTACTCTAGCCGGCTCTAGTCCGTGACTTATCGGCTCCAAGCGCAACTACGATGTATCCTTGTATTCCTTGTATCGCATGCCTGCGCGCGATACCAATTCCGAATGACGCGGAATCGATGAATGCTCTCGCTACGCCGACCGGGAGATTTCGTGGTTCTCGCGAATCCTTCGACTGTCGAAAGTAATTTTCTCTTTCAACCTATTTTTAATATTCATTGATATTAAATAAGAATGTTTTTAAAGATTTGATCTTGTATTTTAGGACATTAATCCTCTTAAAATGCAAAATAAAGAAATTCGCTGATATAAAAAATGTGCTACTTGATCCGAATTATAAAATATAAAAATTATATAAATAATAAAAATTAATTAATGCTTATTTTTAATATAGGACAAAGACGTTAGAAAGTAACGCTAATGAGTTAAAGTTTATGAGTAACGTCCGTACATTCGTACGGTAAGTACAATAGTGTAATCAAACTGAAAAAAATCTGTCACTTTTGACGGCTATTGCGTTTGCATTGTAATAATGAGATAACAGTATTTATTCTATAAGAACCTGTAATGCTACCTACGTCGACAGAGTGTTCTATTATATGATCAATTCATTCATTCATCCACATCCGCGTGTAACGATAAAGTTTACTTGGCAGATTCATAGATGTTCCATTAAGATTGTAAGAACGCGATAAACTTCTTATGTTATAGGATATTTAGATTCAAGAAACCGAATCGTAACTTACAAGTGTGATCGAGATGTTGAGAAACAAGGAATTAACATGATTACTTTATTATCCGCGTATTAGTATGATCTTATATTTACATTTTATTTACGAAACAATTGACTGCAGTAAATTTTTCATGTATCTCTCTGGAACATTTTTTCTTAGATCTATTGTTTTTTTGTGTAACGTTATACGTAAACGTTACGCAAAAAAAGCTGCTCGCGTACGAAACTCGCTCTTTGTAGTCGGCTTCACACATCTCCCAGATTAGAAATTGCCATTACTCTTACCAATACGAACGGCATAGAGCCGCGCTCTGATTCTAACCGTGACTTATCAGATCGGTGCACGTAAGAGACGTGTTTCAAGCCTGAACCGATTCCGCATGACGCGCATGGCGGGCTCGATGAGCGCTAACAGCGTCGTGGGATCGTACTCCCTCGCCGTTAGATCTTCGCGATCGAGATATATTGGGCCATTGCGCATCAGGAGAAAAAGAGATAGATAGAGAAAGAGAGATTGTAACTGCCGCGTCGCCATAAACGTGAAGCAAATGTGCGACCTTTCCGATTAGTCGCGATCGCGCGGCATTTTTCCGGTTTCCATCGATCTCACCGACGACGCGGCGATCCTATTGTTTTGTGGAATTATCTCGCGGCCAGCGGCACATCCGCGCAATTTATCAGTTGTTAACTGCACCCAAGATGCAACCGGTAGATCGATCCCGGATGACATGGAGAATCGACGAGCACGATCGCCACGCGAGGAATATCCGCTCTCGGGCTGCTACGACTCGTAGAAAGCAGCTGCTCCCGCATCGGCCGCTAATTATATCTTCGGGAGGCACGTTGCTTTCTATCACCGGTCCGATGTCATTTAATTTGAAGGATCAGCATATGCTGTTTACACTTGCAAAAACTGGTATACAGTAGGCTGATAGTTATTAAGTTGCGTGGCGTCTGACAAGAAGAATATAGGATAAATGACACATTCTAAGCTGATGACACAAGCCTAAGCTGTATTTATGAGAAAAGGCATAATACGGCGCTACCAGTCGCTTAGAAAAAGGAAAAAGTTTCTAGGGAAAGGATTAACACGATTCAACTATTCTTAGTAGTCACTATTCTACTGATATAATAACCAATCAACATATAATGTGCGTGTATGCGTATTATAATAAGTAAATTAATGAAAACCTTTTCGAAATATAAAAATTTCAAATTTTTTTTCTTGTCTTAAATTTGTATTATTTTGACGGGACGATTTTTTATAAAAATCTGTTCACACACAATTATCATGTATATAAATTTTAAAATGTAAAACATCTTTTTTATTTGCTTAACTTTTTTATTTCAAAAAACTGTCCAGATAGATTGCAATGCACACATCATTTCCAAAGCTTTTCATCGCTCTAAAAAGTGTATCCTGAGTATCGCGCTGCTGTATAAAAATAAACAATATTTAAGGGAAAAAAGTAGGGTTGCACGAAAAGGAGACAGGGATATGTAGGCGTAGCAATCGGGATACGCTGCGATCGTCTTTCACCACGGGGGTTGACGAAAACAATAATGTACAAGAGCATGAGGGAGCTATCGATCGAAACCACGAAACAATGGCTTCGACTACGATGTAACAAATGATCGTCTTCTTATCGGCTATATGATGGCGCAACGTCACGGTCAGCTTTTCAGAGATCGTGGAAATCGTTCTTTTTGACACAATGCACACAGGACAATATGTCTTCACTACCCGCATTAAATACATGCTATCCTTGCTGCAAGAAATTGCGAGACTTTTATCTTAATCGTTCAAGACAATGTCATGTAATTTTAATATCTTTAATTATATTATGTTACAATAATTGTAATAATATAAAACGTGCAGCGATAATTTAGTTCTTCATATTTATCTTTGACTGATACACATCGTAGTACACATTTTTTAAAATAAAAATATATGTAATTTTTAATGCCATTTAAATTTGATAAAAATTAATAAAATTATATATCTCGTTACTTTTTTTATTTTATTTCTTTTACTTACAATTCGCAGTAATTTTAAACTATCAATATTTTAACTTTCCTAATTTTATATCAAACATTTAATGGCATTGCATTATTGAATGCAGACTCCATCGTCCTCAATATTACCCATCCCATGCATTACCCATAGCTGTTACGCCGTCGTCGCTACAAAAGAGACTTAGAGACGTTTTTCTGTCTCCATTTTGCCTCGATGGAGCAATGTAATACGTTATCATAGAACAAGAGGACTTTCCAGGTAGGATCCGGCGAATCCCCTTGTCCGCGAGTATACGTGACTCGGTACCGCCTGTATATGTATGCACGCCAGGCGAATAAGCAGCTCGACTCCGAAGCCAATCAGTTCGCGTAATGGAGATCGATAGCCATAAGCCGATCTTCGCGAACACGATACACGTGGTGCTCCAGTATAATGCACCGTCGTCGTACCGTTCCATCCACCGACAGACGCGGCGCTCTCCTCGAATCTGCCTGCACGTCATCGAATAGCCACGTTACGGCGCGCATTCGTGTCCGTGCACACGCACACACGTGCGCATGCAGTAAAGCGATAAAGTAATGAGATCCCGTCAAAGTATTGTGAAAATGCCGGCCAATGGCAACCTACTCAGAGAATATTGTAAATCCACGGAAAGAGCGCGACCATCGCGTCGTCTCGATCCGGGGAGTCTTTATGCGCTATAAATTTCCCATTATGCGCTGCGCCTCGCCGCTAACAACATTCGTCGATGTTCTCTATTAATGCGAAAGGTGACAGAAAAGTTATTATTACCATGCGCATCTTCATATATGGTAAAAATTACATGAGCTGTAAGAGCCGCTGGTAAACTTACGGCATAAAATAATAAAATTATCGATGAAGTTGACGTTTCTGGAAAATTTCTATTAATTTTTCAGTAAAATTTTAGATACCGTTTATATAGCGCGAATCCTTTTCTAAAAATGTTAATGACGTTACATCAGAATCTCTTAATTTTTATGACAAATCTCAGACCGTTGATGCTGAAATATGATTGTTCAATTTATGTTTTTATAATTTATATTAGTAGATTGTTTTTATCCTAAAATTTAATTGTCTATAAAGACTGAATTGACATTAAAAGCAAAATTATATATCTATATATTTTTCTTAACATAGTATTAAAATTATCTTTACAGAATATACGTAACTCTAACGACAAATTAAGAAGTTAAAAAAATCGTAGTTTTTCGTAATATTCGCGATTTTCATCGTATTTTTTTTTATCGCAATACGATTTCAAATGTTCTTTCTGCAACATTTTTAACTTTTTTACATTTAAAGGATAAACGCGGATGTGTTCATAGGAAAAATATTTGTGGTCGCGGCATGTAGAGACAACGTTGCGTCTTTATAGTTTCCGCGGGCGCGTAGAGTCCGTTCTTATCGTTAAATAAACCGAAACTAAAAAACGGACGAGCGAACGGACGTTGCCGAGATGAAATACCAGCACTGTCCACTGTGCCCCACCTGTACCCTTATCTGAACAAACACGCGTATCCCGTCTCGGTTACAAAGAAACGTGGGTCAGTCTAATGCACGAATATTTCCTTTTTCCTTGACTCGCAAAGCTCCGAGGCGCTCTAATGCACATAAGAGAACAAGCAGAGATAAGATACGATCCGACATGTTACAACAATCATTAAGATAGTAATGCATATTTTAACGATCAACACCGAATTAATCATCTGCAATATCATTATTGAATATTAATCGTCTAATATTATTATTGATTACAAATGGCAAATTTACTTTCATATTTATGGATATATTTAATGTATCTATATTTATAAATTAATTGAATATGACAGATTTATCAGTATATTGTTTATACAATTAATTTATTATAGTTAATTAAAGTGTAATTTAAATTTCATATTTTTATTATCGTTTTTTTATATAAAAGTTTTGCAGTATTACTATCTTAATTCAAATGTGTCTCGTTATACATTGTATTATTATGATAGATTGATTCGATATTAAAGAGAATGAGTGAAAGCTTTTGAAATATGAAGACAACGACTTGGACATTGACGATCAGAAAACAGAATAATATATGACTTAATGTGTATATCCATGTGTTCAATTCTATGTGTAAATCTCTCTTTTTCCGACGCGATCGTTCTTTGAAATTGCGGCGCACGCGGCCGTAAACACACGTACGCATAATAGAACGAGGTACCTACAATGCATCGTATCTCGGAGTTACAAGGGCCCGCTAGTGGAGAGTGTTAAGTGAAAGTCAGGTAAAATCCCTGACCACGATGCTCTCCGACCCTCCATTTGCTTCATTTACCCGTTGAAAGCCACGTTGCTGCGAGGCGATTCACAGGCACGTGACTGTCGGAAATGATATGCAACAAAATGCATTCGCACAGGGGCGGTCATTCCGCAAAAATCCACGGATCATAGTAAATGATGCCTAAGAAATTGGCTTTATCCAACAAGGCGCGCTCTTACTCCTCGAGGTCATTTCGTATTCTTGAATCGAATAATGCGGTAATGTCAAATCTTTAATGTATTATAAATGCCACTATTCCTTTCTGCACAACGGTTATGTATTCTTCAATTTGAAGGAAACTTTAAGAGATTAATTTTAAGAAAGCAAACAAATCAGGAAATAACAATTTACTAATCCTTTAACGAATACGTGACGTATATACTATCTTTATCTGCGTTTAACTGCTTAAATAGATTGAGTTTTGTATTATATTCTTCCATTTTTGGACAACCGAAAGTTATTTATTATTATAATCAGTTATCATGAGTTTACTCGCGAATATATCTTTGAGATAATTTTAAGAGAGACAAAATTTTTCGAAATCTCGCGAGAGGCGGCAACGTCTGCAGATGTAAGAAAAGAAAATCCATTGATACTAGGACAGCATCCTACCATTGGCACGAGATCGAGCCATGACCCTATTCGTGGACAGTCGGATGCAGCTCCGCGTGACAAATTACGGATCGTTTCACGCCTATAACGTGCCTTCTCGCGCATCGAGCAACTCGTTGCGACGGCAATGGTATAGTAAGAAGAGGCGTCCGAGGGTGGATTTTTATCCGGGACGGCGACAAAGCGAGGCCTTAAGTCCCCGGGACAGTCGTGGCTGGAAGAATGCCCCCTCGGATTAGGATTATAGTAGCGTGGACCACCCAAAAAAGAAAGCTGAGAAATCGCGCGTGAAATAGCGCGGATCATCTCGTGTTCATTCAAAGTCCAGTACAGAACATTTAAGAAGTGAAACTGAAACTTATTGCTGCCAGCTAACATTCCCAACATTCCGACAACTAAATATATTTGATTACCACCACATTGATCATATTTAGAATTTTATAAATTCATATACACGTCCAGTGTCGGCTCTTTATTGGCATTAACATTATATATTAGATTTAATTCATTTGAACCTACACGGAGAGAATTTTCTTTTAAAATTTACCCTGAAAATATGGTAGTTGTGGTACAATACAATATTTTAAAGATTTTTACTATGCATTTCAGTAAAATTGATCAAATTTATTTTATACTTTATTACCTACAGTTTTATTAATGAATGAGAGAGATTCACATTAAAATTCTTCGAAATACAATGTTGTCTCACGACTGTCATGTTTTCAGGGTAAATTCTAAGAAAAAATTCTCTCCGTGTATCTTGTAAAATTAATTTAACCTTCCGCGAACCAGGTGGGGGTGTAACATACCCCAGCAAGATGAATTTCTGTAACTTTTTAAAAATGTTGCCGATTTCGTGCAACTGGAAAGTGTATTGTTACCAATCTTATTAAATTATAGTATATTTATGATGAAATATAACATGAGATATGAGATATACCCACATACGATCCATGTTAATTTTTCATCTGGTTCGTAGAGGGTTAAATATCCTTAAACAAGATTATTTTACATGCGGATATTTCTAAATATTTTTAATAATATTTTAAAATTCCACCAAGCAATAAATCGTAGGAAGCAAATAACGTATGTATGAAAGACCCTACAAAAAAGTCTGGCTACGAGTGATTTTCAATCAAAATCTTTCAGTTAAAATCCTATGAGAGAAAAAAATATGTACTTGTTCCCTGTTATATATATATATATATATATATCACTGTATACTATCTCATTCTATAAACTTAATTGAAATTATAAAGAGAAATAGTTTAAACGTAAAGTGAGATAATATGTATACAAGAAAAGGGATTCTGTTCTAGGATCTTTAATGGAAGTATCACCTTATGTGAATATTCCTACAGTGAGCTAGTTTTTAAAATTACCGTTTCTCTAGACCGCTTATCGACATACATCGACCTCACCCCTCATATAGGAGTGGAATAAAAAAATCGTCGAAACCAGTCGAATCTCACCGAAAGTTCCCATGCGCCTAACTGTTCGGTCTAATATTTGAACGGATCTCTGGTTTCAATTGAAAATCAACAACGTGGCGGAAAAGGAGGAAAACAGTTTGGTCCAAGAAGAAAAAGAGAGAGAATGAATAAACGATCGACGGAGAAAGATCGGCGAGTCCGAGACAAAGATTTTTGGGTAGAGGAGAGGGGCGAAAAAAACTGTCTGCCCTAACGGATTCTGGGGTGGAGCGAGGGGTTCTGGCGAAGGTAAAAAGGACGAGGGCTACAAGGGGAGAGAGAAAATGAAGAAGAGGAAAGAAAACTACACGGTGTTCCGTTTTTCCTTTGGCCAATGCACCTTCGCAGCTCGTAAAGCTTCATCCCGCTTACCTCCCTTTTCCCCCGGTTCCCATCCTTCCCCCTTTCTTCTTCTTCTCTCTCTCTCTCTCTCTCTCTTTCTTTCTCACTCGCTCACTCTTCTCAATCTTTGGTCTACTCCTGACCTGGAGTCTTATCTTTACGATATTTGCGTGCATTATCTCGCGCAAGGAGTACAAGGCACCGGGATTTCTTCGAGAGACGAGCCACGCTGCTTCGAGGAGAGGAGAAGGAAGAGGAGAACGCGAGTGCCTTCTTTATCTGCGAGCGAGGAATTAATCCAGCCACCAGAGACGAGCTCTTTCCACGATCTACCGCGTTCGGGGAAGAATAATTTCCCTGGCTTCCCTCCTCTCTTCTTGGGATTCCCCCCCTTTCTGGAGGGCGTTATGCTGAAAAATAGTCGTCAGTACCTTCTCCGTTAACCCCCGGTGCGATACCTCCCCATTATGACGTTACGCCGGTAATTAGCATAGTCATCCACAGGTGGTTGATCGTAAAATATATCGCTACCAGAATACATAGTTATGTATGTGTGTGCGTGTAACTCGGTGAAGCTCGAAGAAAAGTCTTGTCCTTCAATTTTATAGAGTAAAGCGGTTCTCAGGCGCGAACGGAATGGGGCTTTTAGTAGTTAATCGAGATCGATGATGCTCGTTCAATTAAATATTAGCTTTACGAACGAAACTGTGCGATAAAATGTTGATGAAACTTTGACAAAAGGAAATACTTTTTCCCATCAAAGAACTTGAACGTAAAAAGTGGAAAAAATGGAAATCATATTGTATTCCGGAAATAAAACTTTTAAATAATTTAATCATAATTTATATGTAAAATAGTTATAGGAACATGTATACTTGGAAAGTTAAATTTAAGAAAAAAAAACAATATATTATCTTTACAACTATTATTTTATAGTAAATTATATAATAGTATATTCAATTGGACAGCATAATTATTATTTCATTACATATCGCAATCATTGCACTAAAACTTCCATTCTTACCAAAAAAATTCGATTGCGATACCGAACAATCCATGTTCGTGATATATTATCGTGAAGTCACGAAGATAAGAGATGAGTCTACTGTGTCGGCACGAATAACGGGACAATCAGACTGTAAATAAGTTAGTCCAGCTACGTCCTTGATTTGTCGTCGCCCGTCGTGGAAGGTGCAGATCGCCGCACGAAAACGTGTCGCAGATTCATTCTTGCCGCAGCTAAAACCGCTCCTTCATGTCTCGGACGATGAACGCGTCCACTTTAAAACAAAGGATCCTATCAGATAAACGTTTTTTCGATACGACAAGAGGATGCATGAGGGCTGTCCACTGCAGACTGATGCTACGGCGCGATTAACTTCAAACGAAACTGTCCGCGCTGTTGTCCGGCCTACGCGTATTATTCTGAAAAAAGGATTTATTTACGCTTCCTTTCTTTTGATAATATAAGGGATAAGTCGACTCGAAGTTTATCTTGATCGGTAATCTGAAAATTATTTACTACAGGAATAATATAAATATAAAATTGTTAACGACAGTTAAATTTAAATTTCAAAGTCTTGAATCTTTATTAATTTTGTTACTTATTCTCATCATTCTATCAATATATTTCCAACAAACGCGCGTGTGCATTATGTCTAACAAATAAGTCAAAAGAAAAATATTGTTGGAACACAACAACGCGTCAGAGAAGATTACGCTGAAGCGTATATTTATAGAAAAAATCGATGATTGGTGCAAATAATGAACCGCCAGTTCGTTTGGAGTATCTCATCGTAAATGGGTCATGTGAACTCCATAGAAGAAGAGCATAGCGAAAAGCGCGTTACTATAGTAATCATAATGTTAATATCTTGCTAGATGTCTGAAACTTCGGGACTTTGAGAGAGCTGGTTCACTCGACTTGAATTCAATGTGTGAACCACATACAACAAAGAAGGTTATACTGTGTACTCCCAATGCTAACAAGGGGTTAGAGCCTCCATGATAGTTACTGAAGAAGCAATTTTATGAAAATTGACCAATTTGTCGATATCTTGCTGTGCAGCAGTTTCATACGATATGGAAAGAAACGATTATATAAATTGAAGTATAAAAGTAAATATCTTTGATAAGAAAAATCAATTCTTTTAACGTAATCAGACGAAATAAATTAGCGGCTTGATTTATTGTGCAATTTTACCTGATTGGTATTTTCTGAAACTGATCCTTTCTTTTCTTTGTATCAAAACACTTAGAAAATTCATGGCTTTATCGATCCATAAAATCACCTGCTTGTGTTAAAATTTTTAAATCGTACCGTTTAAATCATTTTTGAATGTAAATTATCTTATCTTTATCGCAGCAATGTATCTACACGATCTAAGACTTAATCATCATCAACAAGGCGTAGGTAGGTCAGATATGATCGACGAGAGCCGCATCTGAGCCACTCGTAGAACGTTTTCGCGTGCATCGGTAACGAGAGGCAGCTTTAAAGGCGCAGGCAGGGCCAGTTTCTCACAGAGGCATTGAATGCCCTTAATAAAGTAACCGCGCGGTTGTAAGTATCCGTGCCATGAGGCGCTCGTTACGCGGAATAATGCCGCTTTCCTAGCTAGTGAACGCCTGGACATGCCCGTTAATTTATGCGAATATCTTTTTTCCGTCGTTGAGGATATTTTAACGCCGTTTTGCAATCGGTACGCACGTGACCGCAACGAAAATAGCGATGCCGTCAACACGTGCAAGATGTATATTAAAAGTCAATCATTTGAAGTTAAAGATTAATTCTAAATTTAAAAAAAAGATTATTGAATATGATTCTCTATAATCGTTTTAATATTCACGATATGCCATACATGTATTAATTTAAATAAATAATATTTTTATACTTTTGATGCACATCTTTCTTACATTAATAAAGTCAAATATAAAATATAAAATATTTAATATTTTGGAGTCAAGTGATTTCATAACAGCGACGAATTAAAGAGACATAGAATGTCTATGGTAATATTATGTAATATTCAGTACCAAATCAATGCTGAGATTTAACAATAAGAAAGCCAAGAAGGATGCAAAGATAATCACTTTCAGGTTGTTACGGTCTTACGCGGTTATTTTCGCGGGGCGCAGTTTCTACCGTTGCTCCGAAAATCCTGATAAGCGCCGAGGGAAGAAGCCGGGAAGATCTCGCGTTGTAGGCGGACAGTTAACATTAATGAAACGGAGCGTACCTACCTGGTGTCTCAAGACGGAGTGAGCGGAGATTGTAGATAAGTTACGTGCTAAAGGAGCATACGTCGTAACTACCTGTATAGCACACGGAGAACCGTGTTCCGGTCATTCGCGTCCTTCTTGAAACTACCGAGTTTCCCAGGAGCTCATAATGTAGCGTGCGGCATAGTACTTTCGCGCCATTGATAACACTCGTGTGTTGCTCATTAATTTAATTAAAAATTTATGAGGTCCATAAAAAAAATGTCCCGTTGTTGCATTAATTGAAAACTAGCAAGATTTAAACGAACAGTTGAAGTTCGACTGTTTCAAATAATTACATGAAATAATAAAAATTAATTTTGTATTTGAGAAAGAGAATATATTCCCAATCATATAATAATAATAATAAGAATTGGATATTTTCCTCGTTGAAATTTATTTATTAGTTTAAGAGAATCGTGATATTCATATTATTACAATCGCGCTCGGATTTTCTACATTATGGCACTTTATATATCTATAAAGTGTGATTCATGTCGTACATTTACTGTCGATTACTAAATATTCTAGAATCAATTCTTCATTATACAGAAAGGTCTCGTGCGCTCCTTTATAATCCCGCTCGAAGATATATTTTCTCGTGTTACCAGATTTCGCATATTAAATATACTTATAGAAGTTTGCATCACGATCTTGTAAATCAAACGCGGTTCATAGAAGAAATATAATTTTAGTATTGAGAGAGACATAAAATCAAGACATAAAATTTAATGTATCCGCCGACACAAGCGAGATCCATGCTTTTCTGAAAATACAGCTTATGCAGGATATGTTAATTAATAATTGTAAAAATCATACAATTTATTCATCCACGAATCAATCTCATTACACTTATCATTTATCGTTCGTCATCTCTTACGGTAGCAGCGGCACGATTAACAAATGTCTTGCTGAAATCCTCAAATGGGTCTCATTTTAGCAGAAGGACCCACTCTCGCGAGGCCTGGTCGCCCATTCCCCAGAGGTTCGTTCGCTCGCGAACGTTCGCTCGGAGGTCGCCTCGTGAAACGCTCGCGGACGCTCTCCTCTCTCTGAGGTCCTCCGCGCCGCGTCGAGGAGGAGGATGTGAGGGCGTGAGACTCCTTGAGTGTGGGAGAGTACAAGGCGCATTGTAGAAGTCGGAGCGCGCCGACATCGCCGACACCGATGCGGCTG
>NW_017256836.1:115749-263333 GCF_001594055.1 Mycetomoellerius zeteki | reverse complement strand
GCGGCTGCCGTATAACGCGAGTCGACGCGAGCGGCGCGGGCCCCCTGCGGTCCCCTTTCCGCTGCTTTTCCCCCCGTTGACTTCTCCAAGGAAGGGAGGGGGGCCCCCACCGCGTCCCGCGGGCCACACTCGTGCGAGGCGGCAGGTCGGCGTGCACCTCCGGAGGGTACCTCCGCCAAGTAGTCTCATTTCTCGTGTGAACTGACCACATGGGTCACGTACCTATTATCATTTCCCGGTGTCTAAGTCGTAGGAAAGAATGAAATCTAGATCGCCGGAAGCCCCTCATAATTAACGCGCCCGCGCGAACAGTATGCGAGGGTCGAGGTGGGGAACGGAGAGGGGGGGGTTCGCGGGTAACGCTGTAACACCGGACTGATGGGAAGAAGGAAATGGGGAGAAAAAAAAGGACGATGGAAGCGCGATGAGGACGCGCGAGGTACAGATTCGAGTGAGTGACCCGGTAATATCGCGTGCGCCGCGTCAGTACGCGGCGAATATCCGATGACCGATATACTGGGTGCTCGAAGCGAATTTATGACCGATCTATCGTGATATCGTATTAGGTTGGTAGGAGGAAGTAGGTCTTTGACGCTTGGAATATTCGCGAATATTTTTGATCTGTGATGTTTATCTCAGAATATATAGAAAAAAATGTAAATCAATGAGATTGGATTTTAAAAATATATAATAATTTATTTTTAGACCGTACAAATCAATACGCTATTTATAATTTATTATAAATCGTTTTTATAAATCGAAAGCCTCTAATTAAAAATTTAATTCGGATTAATTAACTTCGTGAAAAAAACATCATGAGTTATTTATCTATAATTAAAATATATGTAGCGTTTTTCTAAATATACTTACAAGGGGAGCACCAGACATTGTCCCTTCCGATTGAGTTGAACTTTATATATGTTATAAATCTGTCCTCCCACTAATTCATCTTAAAGTAATAGGACCCGCCTCTCAAGCGTTCGCGAGAAAATCGCGTTTAAAGATTTACGTGTGCGTAATGTACCGTGTAATAAGAAGAGATCGACACCGTCATTCAATGTGCTCATTGTAAAACAATATTATGTTTTGTATGTTTTTACGATGAATATCATCCCAAAACATGTAACTCATCATACAATCAGTCTTATTCCGAAGATTAGCAAATAATAGCTTACAATTACTGAAATATATGTTTATTACAAATTTGCTTATTAAAATCTTATGAATAATGTTATAGAAGATTGACTTTTTTATTTTCTTCCTTACTTTCCTTTCATTATGTATTCTGAAATATCTTATTAACTCATTCTGAAATTACATAAATTATATTCACAAAAGAAAACCTTACAACCATTAATAAATAGATGAATTTCATAATATCTGAAATATAATTAATTGTATAATTAAAACAGTTATTTTATAGGCTAAATATTTAAAAACATACACCACACGCAATAGCACGTTACGAGGACTGATTGTATGATGAGTTACATGTTTTGGGATGATATTCATCGTAAAAACATACAAAACATAATATTGTTTTACAATGAGCACATTGAATGACGGTGTCGATCTCTTCTTATTACACGGTACATTACGCACACGTAAATCTTTAAACGCGATTTTCTCGCGAACGCTTGAGAGGCGGGTCCTATTACTTTAAGATGAATTAGTGAGAGGACAGATTTATAACATATATAAAGTTCAACTCAATCGGAGGGGACAATGTCTGGTGCTCCCCTTGTTAGTAATGTAAACATAGAAAACTTTTATAAAGGATATTTTAGTCTGGCTATCTTCACACGTCCTCTGTATATCGTTTAAATGTTTCTCTTATTTATGTTCATCACTTTTTCTCGAGCTTTAAATAAATGGAAGTAAAAAACACGAGAGATATATTTAGAACATACAAATCACTGTTGCTTCATATACTTATAATATGAAAATATATTGCATGTTGCTGCTGAAATTTATAATATGACTGTTCGACCAATCGCAACGTGATGTGTTGTATTATTAAACGTTTATGAGCGCTAGCTCAGCTATTAGATCGATTTTTGCGGTCGGAGAACCGCGGAGTTCATCTGATTGTCATTGAACGCAGCATCGCGTCCAAAAATCTACGTCGGCAAACCTTCTAGCAGTTCCAAGGCCCCAAAAGACCAGCGATGGACAGGCGAAGGGTTGCGCTGTTTTGATGCTCTTGCTGACGTTGTCTCGCTGGCGCAGCTGTTGTTTTGTTGTTGCGCAAACGGACCCGCACAGGGGATTTTCGTGGGGACGTTGGACGTCGTCGGATCTGTCCGTCCGTCCTAAGCCCGAAGAAAGGGTTCCCGTTGTGCTGCGAAGTTCACACATGTGGAACTGAAAGCCCCCGACGTCCGTCCGTCCGCCCGCTTCCATTATATCACCTACCACCTTCGTCCACCCCCTCGAATACATATGGCCTACATGAAGGGCAAAGGGAAGGCGCGTCATCTTGCAGCTTGCGTAATGATCGCGAGGACCAGCACAGCAGCACCTCGTCCCCTGTATTTTCCTCTCATTCTCGGCAAACGATCATTTTCGTGGAAAGGGTGGGGAACTCCATTAACGGTCGTAGCGTGAACTGTTTCGCTTCCGGTGTTAGCTTTAACCCTAAAATTCGACGATGTTAGCATACTGTAAAATACATATAAAACATTGTGTAAGAAGAAATATTAATATTAAAAGTATTAAAGTAAAAAAAATTATATTAAGAACAAGAAGATGTATTAATAACAAATGAGAATTTTTATAAATATCATTTTTATAATTTAAAGCATGTCATTACTATTTTCAATTTATATTTATGTTTTTTATATAATTCATGTGTATTTCTTTTATATTAATAATTATTATAAACTTATAAATTTTTTTTTCAATTAAATATAAATATGGCATAGAATTGTAAACTTTTCAATAAAATTTTAATTATGTAAGAATATGCACTGTGCGTTTTATATTATATCTGTATAAAATCAGACAGCACGTTTTTGTACATCACAATGCGCATTACATTAAATTTGCATATATGTGTGAAACATGTTATTGCTATACAAGTATTAATATATTCCTCATTTATGATCACACTTGATTTACGATTAGCGATATGATGCGATCCATGTAATTTAATAGGAATCGATTAACGGATTACAGTTAATTGCGTGATTTGCGGGTTCAGGTAGCAAAATATAACGCATACTCGCAACGATTGTCCTTTTTAAAAGTCGACGAGTACTGGCAGAAAAGAGTCGTTGGTCCCAGTAGAACTGGCAGCGTATACTATCATTGGTATATCTTACCACATAAGGGCTGCTTATGAGGGTAAAATTCGTAATGGGGAAAAAGAGATAGAAATAGAGAGAGCGAGAGGGGTGAGCGACAGGGCTACGAAAAAATCGGGAGGCTGGATGGCTATTAATATATTTTTTTTTCTTCGGCCACCCCTATTTAGCATAGGAACGATAGAAGGCTCCGCTCCTCTGGTGTCTCACTACCCTACTGCGCGTAATCTAACCCTTTGCAAACAGCCTGAGAAAAAAAGAGACAGGCTATATCAACCGACAGTCGGGAATCTTTTGGGGCAAAAAAGCACGTCTCACGATGCGCTCTTTCTGTCCACTATCTTGCGGTAAAAAAAAACGAAAATAAAAAAACACGATGCACCGTGCAATCGCGTGCATATGCCTAAAAAATTATAATAAAGTATCTGTGATTAATTACATACAGGAAGGTAATCGTTAATGACATGATTTAATGAGATATTATTTCGTGAAACTCACATGGATTAAATAATGAAATTATTCGCAATATAGAAATCAGATACCATTATTTAGAAAAGTAAAATATTAATTAATTTCTCTATTTTATGAATATACAATGAGGTACATTTTCGTCTCTTTATTTTTATAATTATAATAGTAAATTAAATTGTCTTTACCTAATGCTTTATAATATCAATTCTTTATAATATTTTTGATTTTATACTTATATTTATTGATATTTATTAAATTCATATTAGTATTTAATTTTTCTATCAGTATCATATTTTTAATATAAATTAATTTATATTTTTTTAATTACTATAATTAATATAAAAGGAATTCTATGAAATACAGGATTCTCTTTCTCTTTCTCAGTCCATATTCTATTTTATCTTAATTTACATATTGATTTATGTGTAATCCTTTGCTTTGTGGTCACTTTTGCTGTCGAGAGGTCATTGGGTATTTAGCCTTTGATCAGCCAGTTCACATTGCTCGGTCAATAAAAACAAAATGAAACAAACAGGCCATTTCATTATCCCGACATTAATTAATTATTCTTGTCCATCGTCAAAGTAATTAATCTCCGCTGAGATAAAAGCTTCTCTCTCCGCTTCACAACCACCTGACAAATGTATTCTTTTTGCTGAATCGCGCGAAACCCACCCTAATCCATCCATTGATCGAGAGCTGATCACGTTGCTATACAATGGACATAAAATGATTCAGTTCATGGTGTATCTGCACTGTGTACTTTATTATACAATACAATAGTAATAAATTTATAGCATATGACGCATTTGGTACAAGCAATACATTGTTACTACTTAAAAATTCAATTATTAATTAAAATCACAATTTCTCTGATCCAATAATACGATACAGTGATACCGAAATGGTCGTAAATAGCAAATCGCAATCTTATTTGTAGAATAAGTCAAGATATATTTTGTTGTCTTTTTTGTGAATAATTTGAATAAAATAAAAATTTTGGTAAAAAAAAATCCTGATTTATTTATAAAAAAAATATAGAGAATGAAAGAGACAAAAAGTAGTAGCTAAATACTAATATTCTTAATATCTTAATACATTCAATCGAAATTAAGACGAAATTTAAACGGTTGTTTAAGTATTTATTGAACTAAAATCGAAATGAAACGTACTATTGTTAAATAGGAACAGCCGGCTGCTTTGTCATAAAAGTCAGAATAATCCAGACACGTCAGATTTGCCGTGCCGTCAAATCTCTCCCAGCGGGCAAGCTTAACGTGTCATTACCATCGAAGGTCACTGCCGCCACCACCGCGAATGGTGGCGTAATTTGACTAAAGCTAAACGGAAAGAGAGAGAGAATGGTCGGTTATTCATGGTCGCGTCCGCATTTTCACGAGGGATTTTCGTATCTTTTATTGCGCGAAATCAATCGATCGCTGACAGTGCTAGGGCCTGAAATTGGTGCAACAACGCCATCACATATGGTCAAACGGTCGCAAAAAAAGAGGGTAGCGCGGAATGACCAAACAGCGGAAGTATGTCGAAAAAGGCGACCATACGAGGAACGATGTTTAGACTTGCGCACATTTTGTTGCATAATGAAATTTTTTCTGCATATTAATAGAATAGATGCATTCTTGAACCGTTAAACGACATCATTGAAGAAATCAGCGAACTTATCGATATTGTTCTCGTCATAGATTTTTACTGGATTCGAACAATTATTGCGAAATACCGTAATTGAAAAATACAGTGGAAATAATAGTTATTTAATTTCACAGAAACATTGTTTTGATTTGTAACTGTAATAATTGAGGCAGTTAATATTATTATTCCTGAATAATGTTATATTTGACTTTACGACATAAATGTAGATTCGATAATTGCTTGCCAATATATCTGCGCTATTTCTGTATAAAATAAAGCAATCGAGATCTAAAAGCGTCCAAGTAACAAACTTTCTTAAAGAATTCGGTTTGCTCCCTCTGTCCAAAGTGGCGCATAAATCTTTAAAGTAAACGCGCCCGGTCTCGAATTTCACGTGAGTAATTTTACAACCGTAAATCGACCTTTCAACGATCTTACAACCCGCGGAGAAAGAATGAAGGAAAGAGCAAAAGGAAGATAGAAAGAGAGAGAGAGAGAGAGAGAAGACGGTTGAAAAACAACAGCATAAAGAAGAAGCAACGCGCGACGCTCCTTCCCGTCTTCCTTTCAGGCTGACGGAAAACCTGCAAAAACCCGCGTGTATAAATCGTATGCAAAGACGAGGTGGAAGCGCGGTCGGGCCCTTAATTTAGTTAATTTAGATTTTATCCGTTGCCCGGAGAAGGAGCTTTTTTCGTTCCGTGATGATTCTTTCGCGGAGGGATAAAAAGCGCCCGGTACACGGGAGACAACGAGGAAGGGGTTGAAAACAAGCCGACGGCACCGCTGGCATTATTATATACTTATTTAAGATATGCAACACGAGGGTCCCCCGAACGGGACTCTGCTTTCCTGTTTTTTTCGAGAACCCGCATGATTTTTTCTCGCTCTCTAGTCCCGCTTCTCTTCGTTTCCCTTCTCTCCCGCTGTACTTGGAACCCCCCGGTCCTAGAACAACGATAAATGCTATTCTCTCTTTTTCTCTCGAGGATCTCATCGGTTCGCTCCGTTCCCTATAAGGATTCTCTTCTCACTTACCCGCGGCTTTATTATAATCGGTGTGAAATGATAACCGATCGCGGGAGCTGGTTTTCGCGCGACCAAACGATACGGCACAACGCCAATCTGTTTTTGTTAGTACAAAAACAAAACGTAACCGTACCCCACGTGCAATCCGTACGAGTGGGTAACGGGTTAGGGTGTAAGAGATGGGACGGTGGTTACGAGGTAAAAAGTTTACGGGCTTAAAATCACGCGAGAAATTATTATGCTCGACGGAGCTACCACCGAAGGGTTGAATCCGCGTGAGATTTCCGACGCGATTTTTTGCATTTTGTGTACTTTGTTTATCGCGGTATCACCGTTCCCGGCTCACAATTCATTCGGTTTGAATGATCGCCAACATCTTTGAATACTAATGAATGACTTTGATTTTTTTTCTAAAGATTGTAACGACTGTCTGTTTCACATAAAAAATAACTGATTTATACATTTTTGTTGATAATATTTGCAGCCTTAATTGTATTTTATTATATTGGAAATAATTTTAACAAAATTATGAATTAACGTGTAAAATTATTCAAGTTGAAGAGACCATCTTTTTACATAATTAATTTATTAAAAACAGAACTGCAGATTTCATAGAAATTATTATCAAACTTAAGAATGAGAATTCTATATTAAGTCATAATAAATAATATCATGAATTTTAACAGTACAAATACGCTTGGTTGATGAATCATCGAATATCTTTAAGTACATCTACCTATATTTTTTATTAAGTCATTTAAAAATTTTCTCACACCTTATTCTTATCTTACTGCTCATCTAAAAAAAAATTACCGCGAAAATTATAATTGTTAATTTCGACTTTTTGCGTGATTCTCGAATTGTGAAGAACGACAGGATGCTGGGCTAAGTGCGAATATACGTGACTTTCGGAAAAAAGGGAAGACTCACGTAAAAGATAGGGCGCTGCGGGGTATGTTAGAATAGAACGGAGGGGTACGCTGGCTGACCATGCCCGGGGGTGACTTACGATGGACATGTGCAATTTGACCTGTTGACCCGGAGGCCCGTGGCGCGACGCATGGGGGCGAAATGTATTTGGGGTAAAAATAATACAATTTACACATAATAGGGGAGGAAGACGAGACTATGTCGGGGATACACGCGCGTATTCAAATGATGACGTGTGCACGTGGGGCACACGTATGGGGCCAAGATGCAACGGGGGGGGGCGGAATGGGGGAGAGAGGACAGTGTGCCGACTGATGCACAATAGCCGGTTCGAATCGATCGATACCTCGTCACTTTCGATCGCTCATGAATACGAAACAAACGCGACTCCGGTCACTTATGGTGTTTTCCCTCGTTCGTGGCGTTTTTTCTTAACGATATGTTTGGTCTCGTTAAATTCGAAAAAAAGTGGCGCAAGAAAAAATGAGCGGCGAGCGAAAGACGATCGAAATTTCTCACGAGTACCTCAGCTGCTCGATGTAAAAAAGCAGCGCGAATATATCGCCACGAAGTTTCAAATCACATGATTAGAGAAAATTTTCGAGGAATGCTTTGCCCCCGCCGGACGAAGTTTTCTCACGAGCTCTCTCTCGTTCATATGTAATTTTTTATTAGAAAAGTTTTTCTAACGCGCATCGTAGTATTTTTAACGCTGGACGTCAGCTGTCTTCAGCAACTCGTAGTAGCTGGAGAAATGTATCACGTAAATTAAGCACATTTCTTTAGACATCTGCTGCTTTTTTGGCTACTTCTGACCGGAAATATTTTCTTGAAAAAAAATGTACTGCTCTTTTTTAATAAATGAAATGTCGCACTGTTAGATTGGAGTCTGGAGACTCGTCGTCTTACACTACCATTTTCTTTTGACTAAATTCTCGTTTTCCGCACGGATTGAACGCTTGAGAGATAATTACACTCAAGGCACAGCGAGGTCGTCTTCTCCATATCTATGTGAAAGACCCGAATTTTGTCGACCGTGTCTCAAGACGGGAACTTGAAAATAGCCCCGGGACATACATCCGTTGCAGGGGCTGCGGTACTGCGTGCACGCAACGGAACCCCGAGTTCTACCCGGTGACTATTTCTGTGCCGGCTCACAGATCCGTGTGTTATGTCTTGTCTCGCGTGAAAATCCTAACATCCCTCACCCAACTCCTGCCTTCGCCTCCTTCTCCCTTTGCTTTCCTTATCGGACACCTACCCCTAGCATCATCCTCTCTCGTCTGCCCATTCGTTCTGACTCACTTAACGTAGCCACGGATAAGAACGACAAAAATAACCGATGCACCCTACGACAATGAAGAAAACGTTGCACCAAACCGTTCGCATCGTCATTTCATGCTCTTGCTTCTTTTTTCACTCAATCTTCATGCTGAATAACCAACAGACTTATTTATTATACCTATTATTAATTTATTAAATCTAATTTTTTGTGAAACAATAATTTATTTGATATTTAAAAAGTATTATGATATTTAAAATTAAAAATTGAGGTGTATATATCCGCGAATTAATATGTTAAAAAATAAATATTCGAAATGTACTTATGTCATGATGTACTAAAAACTTTCTTCTTTATCTATACTTAAACATGAAATTAAAAGATTCATATATCTCGCACATGCAACAGGATTTATAATTAATTAGAGTTTAGCACGAGAAAGTTGAATTCATTTTCCTTGTCTTACAAAACGTCGTCACCTTTTATGTACTTCTGATTTATCACTCTAATCGGCGTCCAAATTATTTAATGTTTTCAACTCCGAGAAGTAGCGGGATATGACAATATTGTATTTTTAAATGCATTCGATAACTATTTCTCAGTTTCAATATCCGTGATTAAACACACGTTTCTTATCTGATGCTAATTCGGTGTATCGAGTCGCAGAATTTACAAGCGGCCGCGACCGGTATCCGAAGACGCCCGTTATCATCTTCACGTGCGCATATGTATATCGCAGGTATATCGTACGTGAATCCGATCGTCGATAATAAACAAGCCATTGACAAACGATAGAGAGCTGCAACATTACGTGATTCCCTCGCAACGACACGTATACACACGCGTACGTGAGCGCGCGCGTCTCCGCAGTGATATTTATCGCCTTCGGTCGAGCACAATTAATTATCCTCCGATGGGAATAATTAGCCTGGTCACGGAGATATATCTAGAGAGAAGTCACGTCCTCTCGATGGTCTTGTATGCAGCGATCTTCAGACTTCGCGATGAGGCACAACGCGCTCGAGAGCGACTTTTTCTTTCTCACTGACGCCGTGAATCTGGGAATACATTGTGGCATTGCGCGAGACAGTGAGGCTGATTGATGCCTAATTGATGTTTCGCGGCCGGTTAATTATAATTAGCCCGGCCGGAAGTAATTAGAATAATTAGTCGTCATGAGTCTAACGACCAGAGGCCTTTCCACATACGCACATACACACAAAAAGTAGTGAGAAAAAAACCGTAATCGGGGGGAGTGATGGTTTCTGATTAGCCATCTTGACACATATCTCTATAATAATCGCATTAATCTTACTATTTAGAAAAAAATTAAAGAATTATTTAAACTTATTCTGGAATTTTATAAAATATTGTGTAACATAATTAAAAATACACGAGAAATAGAGCTCTTTGATATTTTTAAAATATTAATATTATAAAATAGATAAAACGGTATTTTTATGCAAGATTTAATTTTTTTATGTTATACTCTCATCGAAATTTATAGATTTAATTTTAAAATTAAAACATAATTTATTAGGATTTATAATATTGAAGTGTCATAAGATAAATAAAATAAAAATATATTTTTTTCGTCACATTCTCATATATAGGTTTGTAATCGATGTCAAGCGTGATACACGATCGTCCACATCGAGCTAGTTACGTTTTTCGCGGCTGGTTCCCGCGGCGTGTTCCGAAGGTCTGGCAGTATTGACCGGTGGCCCTCTTGGCACAGCTCGGTACCAAGGCCCCCGGTAAGGCGCAGCGGCTATATGGCCATCCGTGCTGGCTGGCACCGACTATCGAACAAACTGACCAGTAGTCACGATATCCGACTGAAACCAACCCTCGCAAAGTACTTCACCCGATAGACTTAGCAGACGCCGGACTTTGAATTTGTGCATAGCCACGATGCATAAATAAGAATTATCTAATAATAAAATATTAAAAATATATAGGTGATACAGTGATGATAATTACTATAATGTCTATATATATCTATAAGGGGGATAATAATAAAGTATTAAAAATATATAAAAAATATATATTGATGAGATGTGAAGAGAGATTCTTCTTTTTTTTTTAGATGCAAGATTATATTATTATTATTATATTATCATTAAAATATTATTATCATCCTTAAAAATTGCACGTTTGCTTAATGCAACTGGATTATACTTAAAAATTCAATGGATTAAAATTTGACATGTGCATGTCACACTAAATATTTTAACAGATACTAGAACTATCTCTATCGGAGCAGTTTCGTATGATATTTATGACGTGCTCGGATCTTACAAAGTCGTGTGAGACGCGCTATCGACTCATATAGGCCAGTCAAAAATAACTATTTTCACGTGAAGGGATCATAAGATTTGGTTCGACACATCAGACATTGATCTTAAAAAGATTGATATTTTTACTTATTATTTATCCTTCGTAAATAATACTATATTGTCGACTTTGATTTCCTTATTTCAAATAACAAGGATACATTTTTCAGTTTATTTAAATTGTATTTTTATTTATGATTCATACAAACATTATGATTATTCATTAAGCTTTAAAATATTAGCCAAGAAAACTAAACTTTTGAACATTAAAAAGAATTGGATGAAAAGTCCGTGCCTCGTTTTACTTGAATGCGTCTAATACGTCTCTTCCGAGTCCCTTCGTTTTCGTTGCATTTAGCTTCGGTAGTCATAAGGACTAGAAAAGGATATCTCGAATGCGCGTGATCCTTTGTCCCCATGAAATTGGAAGAAACACTCGGCAGGACAACGAGGCGACGCGACGGCCGAGCTCTCTCACGGAGGTGCATCCGTTCCGTGAATAGGAAGCGCATGTGTAATACATACGCGTGCTCACACGCTCACGATCGCAACCGGAGGAGATTCGGGGCGATTCTTTTGCGCGACCACTGAGAAAGAGAAGGTAGGACGAGGCGAGAGGCGACAGTTGCGCGAATGGGCCCCTACGGGTCGCGAATGGGACCCTCGGTTCCTTGGGACGCGAGAACGGCGCGGGAAAAAAGGGTTCGTAAAAAAATGATCGGCTAGGATCTAAGATATAAAAAAAGATTTGTCCCCCTCACGCCGGTGCGCCCTTACGATATCCTTTCCCCGAGGGCTAAGAACGCACGGCGATCACGGACCCGAGGATCGAGGGGGTTTTTGCAGCTGGCCCCGTCCCGAATTACGAACGAAAAGGATTCGGGGGTCCATTCTTCTTCCCTGGACGAATAAGCTCCAAAGGACCTGCGTCCATGCGAGATGCCTCTGACCTGCACCTCATCCTCTACTGCTGCCCTCGATTCACGTCGAGCGAAGCCCTCCACTTATCGGTCTTTCTACCATTATGTCCCCTCGACTCAGAGACTTCTGTATACGTGTCTTCTTTTTTTTATTGGGTTGGTTCTCACCCACCTCCACGGTGTGATATATATTTCATATGCGATCATTTTGTCGTAGCTTTGTATTCTATTGTGACGAAAGATATAATCAAAAGGGTTGTCAAAACTTTCGAAGTTTAGTCGTAACATTTATATAAATGTACATAAATTGATCAAATATTTATTTTAGTAAATGGAGATTTTTCTTCTTTTAAAAAAATATTCAACATTTTGATTGAAGATCCGTATAAATAGTAGAATTTTTCTATAGAGTTATGTACAGTAATGCACGAACTATTTTATATCATATGGTATACGCATAAAATAACATTATATACAAAAGTTATTATTTTTCGTGTAAATATCATAAATATTTCATTACGTGTATCTTTTATTGATTCAACGATCTCTAGGCTAAGTCAATATTACCAAGTAAGTCAAATAAATTATAAATTTCAATAAGTGGCAACTGTATCGTACCAAGAAATTTTAATCAAACGTAAATAAGCGTGTGTTTTTAAACAAAGATAGTCAAGGCGGATCATCGCATATCTTCCTGCAGCGAGTTCTGTGTCGCTCTTGAAAAGTCCCTTTGTACAACGACGTGTTTTTGTATTTACGAAACTTGGTCGCGTTCGCTCCTCTCCCGGAATTCGTGTCCTCGATCAGAACGCGACGTAGAAAAGTGTGCACGAAAGCGTCCGACAGGATTATGTCACATGGTCTAGCACGCCGGGCGTCCTCAAACGAGATTCGTTTTCGTGGTCCAGCGAGAATCGTGAAAGATCACAAATTGCTCGGACAATTTTCTATGGGGGATCGATCTTCCTTACTAAATGCCTGTTCCTACAGACGTCGAATGGGATTACGTCGCGTGAAACGAAATGGATTCGCTCGACTTACACATTGGAGGAAAGGTGTTCTTGGATAACGGACACTAAAAGCAAATTTTACAAAAAACGAAAAGTTTTAACTATGTATGATTGACATTTAAAATTTTGATGAAAATTTAAACTTCAAACAATCCTTAATCGACTAATGTCGAATGCAGTTGAATATGACATTGTTTCTAATCAGGAACGACTATAACATAATGTTAGTATTTACGTATTTATTATCAGAGATAGTCGCCACTGCGATTATTGCGAGTCCAATTTTTACGTCTTAATTACGACGGAGGAATTCAAATTCTTATCAGTCTTAAGTCTGCTATCATCGTCAGGAATATTCGCGCGCGTCATTGGGAATATTGTCGCTCTGTGCCGCTTAATCCGACGAATAATCACGTGTCCGCACTTGGACCGATCTGAGCGCGGCTGCGATTGATAACTCGAATAAAAATGTATACTCTTTCAGTATCATAAGCGGAGCATTATGATGCAATTCGTGCAAGTCGCTGGAATAATTAAAAGATTGCAAATAATAACACATACATCTAAATTAATAAATATTATAAAAATAAATAAATAAGAATGTAAAAAATATTTACTGTTAAATCTGTAGAGTGTCAAATTTAATCTAATTTAAGTCGCTACTACTCTTATTAAATATATCGTTATTTTATACTAAAATGATAGTTAAATTTGACACTGATAGTGTTAAATTTAAACATTATTTTAGTATAAAATAACGATATATTTAATAGTAGTGGCGACATAAATATTAGGTTAAATTTAACACTATAGATTTAACAGTGTTTATTAAGAGATCTGCATTCGTGTTTACTTGCAGCAAACGTCATCTCTCGAACAAGATACCCTCACCAAATGTCATTATCTCAACCGCATCGTAAAGAGTCCATGCACTTAATACCAACAATAAATTAATCTCAGATGATTTAAATCACCGAAAAGAACCTGCCCGGAATTTTTCGTCTGTGGTCACGCAGAAGGTGGTGACATTGCGCTGCATCGCCACGCCACGAGTGAGGGAGCAAACAATTGTACAAATAGTGCCGTATTTCATGATAACACATGTACAAACAACCTTACGTAAAGCTGGCAATTACGATAAAACTGGACGGGCGAGAAAAAACATGCGCACCGCGCGCTTTTCGTGTACATAAGGAAGGAGTGCAAGAGGTGTGCGGCGGTGGCGAGAAGACACGTGGCTTTTGGGTCATCGCAAACAACTTTGCGCAGTAACTGATTGTCCCTGACTGCGAGACGATAACAAGAAACTTTTCGAAAATTTATCTCGCGATATGCTGATGAAATGTTACTTTTTTATGAGAACGTTGTTTATGTCTTTAAATTAACAAAGGAAAATTGAAATTAAATAATTAAAATAATTGCTAAAACAGTAGTAAATATGGCGCGTTTTTTTAAGATTTGCAATACTTATTACAGATGCAGACTATACTTTCAATAAAATTTTTACAAATTAAACAATAAGAATCTTATTTGTTTTTAGACCGTACATGTGAGAACACAATCAATACTAGAAAATAAATGCCTATAACAGTCGAAGCTGGATCTTTAATGTTTAAATAATTCAATGTGAATTATATATATATATATATATATACTATATACTATATATATATATACATGCATACATACCATATATTTTTAGTTTTTACAAATTATTAAAGAAATATAATATAATATAATTTTTTCTTGCTAAAATATGTAAACATAATTAAAAGGAAAAAAAGGTCAAACACGAGCTGAACAATAAGATGATAAATCTTTATTAAAACATTAATCTCCCAAAGGTGCAAGAGATATTTTACAGCTAATAAATAGTTAATAAATGGAACGTTTCGACTTTACTTAAAGTAATTATATGATGTTAAAAAATTATTGAAGCAATTATTAAAGATAAAATAAAATAAAAGTAAAATTAAATATTAAAAAGAACATTTTTTAACATCATATAATTACTTTTATTATTATTAACTGGCTGAAGATGACTAACAAGAGAAGTTTCACAATTGTCCGGAACTGATTTGATTCTCTATGTATCCATCCAAATATGTTGTTAAACACGAAAATCTAAGAGAGACACGTATTTTTTTATACGTGCGCTAACTCATGTTTAAGGGGTGAAACACTCCTTTGAAAAAAAACGGTATTTCTATTTCGAGCCGAATACCATCGGAAGTATAAAAGATGGAAAAAAATTTTTTAAACAAAAGTCGTACGGTTTCAAGAGTACTTCAATGTTGTGAGAAAAAAATTTTTAATTTTTTTTTATTAACAAAAAAATTTTTTTTATTTATTTTTCTTCACAACAATGAAGTACTCTTGAAACCGTACGACTTTTTTCATCTTTTATACTTCCGATTCAGCTCGAAATAGAAATACTGTTTTTTTTCAAAGGGGTGTTTCACTCCTTAAACATGAGTTAGCGCACGTATAAAAAAATATGTCTCTTAAATTTTCGTGTTTAATAACATATTTCATGGAGAATCAAACCGGTTCCGGACAGTTGTGAAACTTCCCTTGTAAGTAAAGTCGAAAAACGTTCCATTTATTAACTATTTATTAGCTGTAAAAATATCTCTTACACCTTTGGGAGATTAATATTTTAATTAAAGAAAGTTTTATTTCTATTATATTTAAACTTTATTATTCTACGATTTATGCGATTTGCAAAAGGCGAAATAGCGAATTATCGTAATTTGATGGAACGCAAAATGCAAAACGATTAACGATTGAGTGCAATATAATCTGCGATATCTTATTCTTGACACAAGTAATATTTATGCTAATTAAGGTTTACCGTCAAAAATTTAATTAAATCTTCACCGCACGTTACGAGCGCATGTGCAACGCAAATAGAAATTATGCGGATCGCAAACGTGCTTACCTCTGTGATTGTCGCCGCTCTTATTGTACCGCTCCAGGATAGGTATCCTTCGCGAACATGTGTGTAGGGTTGTTTCCTGCAACCGTCTCGGCGGAATTGTGTTTGGACGGAAGGTTGATTAATCATTATCATATCTTCATGGCTATGTAAAGAGAACGACGCGTGAATCATTGACTCGTAATACTGCAAACTAATCGAGTCGTAAAAGATAACGTCATTTTCCTATTTTTTTTTATATTACGCAATAAAAAGTAAACAACGTACGTAAATGTAATATTTATTTTTAAAAACTTGCTTTCATCTTTCTCGATATTCATTTATTCGTTCAATTAGACTTGCTTAACATCTATAATCTTTTACATTTGAATAACGTTAATAAGACGAGAAAATATGTACAAGTGTGTTTTGATTAATATTATTTAATATTATTTGTAGTTATGTCATCCCGTATTATTATTATTATTATTTCTGCAGAGGAGGTTGTTAATGTAAGTTAATCAAATCAAAATTATGAACAGGCGAATTTATAAGAATACACAAGTATAATTAAATTTTTACAAGTAGATACCATTTTCTATCTATTGTGAGTTTTCATCAAAAACTGATTTGGATCCTTTCAAGATTAAACCCTCGAACCACCCTAGAAACGGAGGTAGGTGCCCTCTGACGTAGAAAGGGAGAAATCTCTGCTGCTCGATCCGGCTTCCAGGCGGGGCATGCGCCGACTGTACGTCAGGCATCTGCCCTATCGATCGTGTGTGCGACAGGGGTAATAGAAGACTCCGAAAGACCGGGTCGGGGAAGAGCCCGGATGAAACTCCCGTGGCCTTATGTGAACGGGCCCTAACGCGTGCACCCATGTATGTGTCGCGTGCATGTGGGACTCCTGCGGCTAGGCAACCCAACTTACATGAGATTACGCCGAGCCAATAGCACGGCAGGAGCGCCCGTCAAAGGCATATCTCAATGTGTGGTATGAGCCGAGTCTCTAAAAGGGGATTAGAGCTCCTTGTATTCCAGGATATACGCCTGCACACGCGCGCCTTGGCAGACACGTATCACGTCGTGCGAATACGTGGATGTGTGTTTACGTGTGCTTTTGTGTGGGCGTATGCACAAACGTAAATACGTACGTAGAGGGGTGTGCGAGAACATCGAGCATCGCGCGGAGGAAGTCTCTCCGAAAGAACGGATTCTCGAAGACACGATCAAAGAAAAGAGCGAGGGCCATAGATGAATAAACGAACGGATAGAGGTAGAGTGGGACAAGAAGATACGTTTTGCAAGATATGTCGAGCACACTTGCGACTCCGGATGTTTTTGACAAGGAGTATTACGCGGATTTAAAGAACGCATTCGCGATTTGACGTGTTGCACCGATCTGTTCACTGATCCACGTGAATTTCAGATACCGAAAGAATAGAAGTGTTTCAAAAAAGCAAGCTGCAGAACTTAAATTTAGAAATCTTTCAAATCGGACTCAGTACGGAATCGGAAGAAAGATATTTAATCTGAGATCTTTCATTAATTGCAAAATTGCCACTAGTAAATATACTAATGGCAACAAAATGAATGTTTTACTATATGTATATTTTATATATTATATACAATATTGAAAATTATTCTTTGCTATAACTTATTCATTTTTTGTTTTGAAGCTAATCGCAATTTTAATTTTTATACGTTCAATAAAATTTGACGTTTCGAAATTATTATTTGTTTTCAGCATTCCGTAAATCGTATAAAAGATCACGATAGGAGACGAGAACGTCAAACTGCAGTAACATCTATCAATTGCCAATCAACCATGCCAGTTGATACGGCATTTCTGAAATCCAATTAAGGACGTCATTTCCGATTTACAGCGTGAAACCTACTTACGCTATTACGAAGAAGATTCAATCGTTTATTCGAGGCTTATCCCTCCGTCGCGCCGATGCGATCGCAGAAGAAAACTTTTCGCGGCAGTTCCACGAATGAAAGTTCAACCGTCGAACGAAACTCCGACGATGAAATAGTGCAACGGTGTGGGGCTGGTTTCAAAGTCGTCGTTGACTTTCACCGTCGCCAATTATACGGGTGCAGCGCCTCGTGGCGCTTTCGATTTTTGCCGCGGTCCGCGAAGTCGCGTCCGACGTACCTTAATTTGAATAAATTTCCGAAGGAAGGTGTTCGCGGTTTTCCACCTCGGTCTAACTCCTTTCCCACTATCGCCCTCAAGCCTGATTCAACCCCTTCCTTATCCCGTTACTCTCTCTGCGACGGCGGTGCCGTAAATCGCGAGTTCACTTTCCGCACTTTTCACCTAGTTGGCGCGCTGCCAGAGTGACGGTAAAGGGGTGAGACGCTGAAAAAAAGCTGCGGGGGGTGGAGATCGCGAGGTGGGAGAATACCGGGCCGAGGAACTTTACCTTACGGGGGTGCGAAACTTCCCCTTTAAGACGCAACGGCCCACAAACCGCCGCTGGCGCGAGTGACATTTTACTGCGTTACTTCACGCTTATCCCCGGAATTACTTCGCTCGTCTCCACCGACTCTGTTTTTAAGCAACTTCGCGAACAAATTGCCACGTTTTGCGGAATAAATCCAGGGTTTGTAACGCGAACAATTGTTGGGTGAGAGATTTTAAGGCAACCTGTATCAAAATTAATGCCTCAGGCGTGTGGAATTTCTTTTTGTCGTGATCTGTCTCAAATGCGAAAAATAATTGTTCTTTTTAAATAAATACCAATAAATACTTTTCAATATTCTATATAATATTAATATAGACAGAGCAAGTATATATTGCTAAGAAAATTGTATGAATATATATTATAAATAATATATACACACTATAAATCTTTAATATAACTGTTTATATTGAAAAATAATTTTGCAATTTATTCGAAAGAGTTGAAAATTACACAATCACAGTACACATTTTTGTGTGAAAAAATGCACGATAATCCATTTGAAATATTCTTCCTCTCTTTCTCTCTTTTTATTGACTTGCGTACACATAACGAATACCAAAAATACCGCATGAATTCCGCACGTGCGGTCACGGGGTGGCGCGGGGAAAGATCATCCCGATGTCCAGTTCGTCTAGTGCCGGACCTGCGCGTTTCGCGTGGCAAGATCATACGGTAGAGACCCGAGATCCGATTGGGCCACCGGGTTTCGTCGGGGCGGGTTCTAAGCCGGTTTAGAGGCACTTTGTGCGTGGAGCCATCCTCCCATACCACCCTGACCATGGAGAGTATGTGGCATTGCCGTGGTGGTACCGACCTACGGTCACGTGTTGGACAGGACGCGATAACTCCCTTGTCATGCTTGGCACGTGCTACACGCGTGCTGTCAGGTGACAGCGAAGATTTATGAGAACGGTATACGATAGACATTGGTCAATTTTCATAATTATTATGGTCGAAGGACATTTGCTTATTACTCGATATGCGAAATTAAATTGATAGAATCTGCATTAGGACGATATATTTATTTATTTATTTATTTATAAAAATATATGTTTATTATTATTTAAAAATAATATTTCTCATTATAGATGCTCTAAAATATTCCGCTTTTATTCTAATTTTTTGAATTATGAGTTTTTTTTTTACACAACAAGGACTTACTTTTAAAAATCTTTTGGTGCTTGTATTTTTTGTACGAGACCGTTTATTATATCTGTACGAGAGAAAAAAGAGAGAAAGAAAGGGGGAGAGAGAGAGAGAGAGATAAATGCATGACAACATTATACAATTGTCATCATAGAGAAATTCTGTTATAAATAAAAGACATACTATAAATAATTAATCAATTTTTCAATAGGTTATGTACAATATATTAGTCTTATACATCAATTCAATTTCGTATATATCTTCTAGCTATGCATAAGATATGAAGTTGACACATCAATCTATATCTTGATTAATCCTTTGCGCGAATTCACTCACCCTCGACTCCAAAAATATTTGTTCGGTAATTTCATTTTGCGTTTGCTCAGACGTTGCAAACCACTCGGGATGCATTTGAACGCACGAGTCCAGTGTCATGTCCACACAATGGACGAATCACGCGCGCAAAAACACACTACCACGCTTTTCCTCGCGAGAGGCAAGGAGGGAAACGGCCGATCGGGGGTTGGTTATGTGACACACGAGCCACCCCTGCGAATGGCCGAGCAGAGCCCGGCCGCCAAACAATCGATATATGCGTTCAAAATGGCCGCCAGGAACGCCACCCACCCTACTCCAAATCTCCCTTCGCCCCGTCCCACGTATACCCCTTGCCACCTCTTTCCCCTTTTCAGCCACAGCCCTCACCCCCGTCGAGCTCTCTACATCCCTCTCACGTATGCCCCCGAAGCTCTTTAACTTCGAAACCCAGCCACTGACTGCCAACCAGCCAATACTACCCTTATCGTCCCGCGAGGGTGTTTCGTTCTCTCTCTCTCTCTCTCTCTCTCTCTCTCTACTCTCTCTTGAATTTACCCTCCTTATCCATCTCTCATCTCCTCTCTTTTATCTTTCTCACTTTTTCATTTCTCTTGATCCTCTTCTTTTTTTCTTGGATATCTGTTTTACTCGCCTCCGAAGAACGGGCTTGATTTCTACCCTCAAAAATGACGCCCTCGTAGATAGATAAAGCCTGTAAAATTTATTACTGTACGCGAAGTGTTGCGACTATCGCGCAAGCCGTGCATGAGTCGTGATGAAAAACGAGGGGCCAAGAAACAGTTAGATCATAATCCAATTTAGATTCACGAGGGCGAGTTTAGATTCTTCGTCTTACTGACGCGCCTTGAGATAGAAATATGTCTCTATATATAACATATAATTTTTTATTATATTTGTTATACATACGATTTTAGCGAAATTGAATCAGTAACTATTTCTAATTGTAGAACAAATCATATTATTGTTGTAAATTTATTGGATATTAATTGCGATAATAATGAATGATGAAGTAATTAAAACCGATGAGTGATAATATGTGCTAAAGAAATTGAATTTGTTTTTTTGGAGTTAAATATATAAGTATTCCTCGAGGCGAGTACTCATCCAACATACTTCAAGATCGAAGAAGATGGAAGGAGACGATAGAAGCGGCGAAAAAGCGAGATGGGAAGAGGAAGGAGGAAACTAGTGAGTTTATTAAAATATAATAGCGTTATCAGGACGGCCGCGAGAGAGTGAAGGGGAAGGCGTCAACTTTAAGAGGGAAGTTTTCTTAAGTGTTCTTAATTAGAAGGGACCTGTTGCTTCGGAAAAAACCAGGTCACGGCCGTAGACACGCCGACAACGACGACGCCCCTACCCTGCCCCCGTCCCATCCCCGCGATGCTTACCACCCCCAGCAACCCCCAGACGCAAGCTCGCCCTGACGCCCCAGACTCGTAACAGTCATTATTTTCTTCTTATTCTTCTTCTTGTTCGTGCTCCTTCTTACCTTTCCTCGTCGTCGTCAATCTTCCCTCGTTCTTCTTACCCTTCTTTTCTTTCTCCCACTAGACGCCATCTTCTCTTTTTCCACATTTACTTCTTACCCTCGGGTACTACAATGCTCCATAGAATATTTAACAGGTCGCACCTCTTGCTCACAGCTGAACGTCGTCGCTTTAAAAGAACGTCATCGCGACTGAGTACTCGAGCGTGGTAACGAACACGGTAATATTCACGTACCGGGTGCCCCAAGAATTCTCATAGTCACAAGCGTTATCTCCCAATTCCAGAGCGATCGGCTGACGAATCTTGTCGATGCTCACCCCGAAGTTATTATATTCTGTCGCGATCCTTTCTACTCTTCCCTCCCGATGTATCCGTTTGAGTTTTCTGAAAATTGATATCCTCGGATCCCTCCTTGAACGATAGTCTATTTGATATATTGAAATCTGGAGTGATCTGTTTACTTTGTTTCGGTACATTTCACTTGAGTATTTTCTTGTTCGCGAGCTCTAGAATGTAAAATGCCATGAATGATGATGCACAAGTATAATTTCATGAGAGAACACAAAATGATAGGATTAAGCTTATGTTATATAATCACTATTAGTAATAATTATTATATTTATAGTAAAATTATTTATTCTATTGAAAAGAATATATAGTTGTCCCCAAAACGATTATAAAATTATAGAATATATGTATAATTATATTTGGATATAATAACTATAAATATAAGAGAACTATATAATTATTTTTCAAAGATACCAAAAGGATTGCGGGTTATCGCCATGTTTTCATCCATTTCTAATGCCAATAGGTCTATTCTTTATTCCTGTACTGTCTGAACTGGTGCACATGGTGCAATAAGTTGAAGCGAAACAAATGTATTTTATTTCACTTCAATTTATTGCACCATGTGCATCAGTTCAGGTAGTGCAGAAATAAAGAACAAATCTAATATTTCGTCAACTTTGCCGTTCTCTTCATTAGGGCGAGGAGCACACTGACACTGTATCAGTATCAGTGCGCTCCTCGCCCTGATGAAGTGAACGGCAAGGTTCACCAAACGTTGGCATTAGCAATGGATGAAAACACGGCGATAATCCTTTCTGGTATTTTTGAAGATAATAACCATGAAAGCCTAAAAACGTTATTAAATATAATAATAATTATTAATTGTATAGCATTAATGACTATGAAAATAGAACCATAATTATTTTTCCATGCATTTATAGTCACAAAAGTACTAGAAACTTTTCTCAGTAAATTTCATAAAAAAATTCTATATCTAAAAATGTTCTCAATATAAATGTAATATTATCATACTAGAAATCCAAAAGCAAGAAATGTAATTATCTGACCGATTATGAGATTTACCAATTACGTTACCACAGCTTCTTCCATAGCACATTTCAAAAATTAGCACAACCATTGTATCTGCTTTAGAACTTTTGTTCGCATCGAAGGACCTTGTAACATGACACCGTCTCTTTTCTCGATCTAGATATTCTAGATCTTCCGGCGAAGGAAATGCTGCCGCGCCGCCCGAAATATCGACGACGAACAGTTACCACGTGCGGAAGCACGCATCTGTCGGCGTGGTTTCCGTTCCAGATCCAGACTGCGAGTATCGACGACCGAAGGAGGAAAAAAAACGAGCAAGATGCAAATTCTTTTTTCCTCGTGCCCTTGCTAACCCCCGGTAACTCGCACCGGTTACGTGTAACGGTTTTCGTCGCGGGGAAAAACGCGAAGGTTGAAGAGAACGAAAGAGAAACAGAGAAAGAGAGAGAAGATAAGAGTACAGGAGAAGGGCGGGCAAGGAAGGGTTGAAGGAAGAGGAACCTCCGTCAAATAAATTTGAATATCGATGCCCATTGAATCCGATCGAAGGGGTTCGGCAGAAGTCTCCTTTCACATTGCGAAAGGGTTGCAATTTGAATATTCTCGCTAGGGTAACTAGAACATATCGTCGGGGTACAGAAGCGAGAGGGGGGCAGCCAGGAGGGGTACGTAGCGACCTCCCCCTTGCTTTTTTCTTTATTTGTATACTTCGCGAAAGGCATTGTATCCGCGAGGAAAACCCAACACCCAGCCACCAGCCCCGAGGCCATTCTGTTCCATTATTAAAGTAATCAGCGTCATTGTGACGGGCGTTCGGTTTTGACTAATATAGAATATCGGAGGGATTGGGTCCCGATCGGCAGGTAACCCGTTCCGAGGTTAAATTAATTTCTCACGAGAGAAACAGTTTCCACGATTCTAAACGTTTCGCTATCATAGAGAAATTGAAGATCGAAGTTTTTCTCGTACATTATCGCACTTCTTCAATGGTTGTGTCGCACTTCTTCAATAATGTAGTAAATATATAGATTTAACTACATCTTATACAGTAAAACCAAGAAAGTCGAGTACAGTTAAAAAGGAAGGAAAGGGAATGAATAACTCTGAAAACAAGATGTGAGAAATGTGCATTTTGAAATTAAGAGATTAACTCTCGCAAGAGAGTTCTGTAACTTGAAATTTAACTATAATTAATAATTGTTTCTTCAAAGTGGCGATCTTAAGTAATCTTAACTAGATAGAAAAATATTGTTGTAGTAACAGATTATTAAATATATCTATAATAAACTTGAAGCATTTGTAAATCATGCGACATTAAATGTGAAATCAAATTCAGGCCTTGACATCAGTCTAGTTAAACAATATGACAACTTCGAACGGCAAACCGGCCTAACTTTTCATTTACCGTTACGCAAAAATAACAGAGAGCCCGAAGGGTATTAAAAATTACGACGGGCTGCGCATTTGTGAGCGCGTCGGGACAGGAATTAAAAGCGGCGAGAAAGCCGAATGTCCTGAAGTACCCTCAACGCGATGCAGACTATCTCCAAATCGCGAAGCCCATCGAGTGCCCTCGAAGATAAAAATCAAATTCTATGCGTAGCGGCAGAGGTGCGAAGCCCATGCATGCATGGGTGACTGCATTGTCCCGGTGACGTCTTAACTAGCATAAGTCCCACGTACTGGGAAAGGGTCGCTCTTCGTCGCCAAGGCCCAGATACTCCATCGGTCAGAAATCACGATTCTTCACATCTGCCATGAGGATGGACGTCCATGGACGGAATTAGGACAGATCTTTGTCAGTGAACGGCTTTAATACAATTCAACGTCACGACAGAACGCACGAATGAAATGTAACATTGACGAAGGCTCGATAGAATTGTGTAATTGAAATATTAATCACACACACGTATATACAACTGTATATTTAATTTATATGTAGCATACGAAATCTCTACCACTCATTTTGTACGTAATTACTTTGACAAATTATTTGACAAAAGATTGACATAAGATTATATTAATGCAAATTTCTAGAAATTTTTTCGTGCATTATATACGTATGATTATTAATATAACAAAAGTTAATTCTGGATATTTTAAGAGAAAATTAAAATCATAATGTCTAATTGTAATGTTAATTTTAATAATAATGTTATTATCGAGAACGAGCAATTTGAGGAAAAACAATTCAATTAAGATGACAAAACAGTTTATGAAAATTGAGCGAATAAAAAGTATATATATATATATATAAAAATATAATTATTTTATTTTTAATCGTTCAACATGTTTTTTTTATATCATATCAAATAATATTTTCAAAATATATTTTCTTATATCATATCAAATGATATTTTCGAAATATGTACTTATAAGAAATGTTGCTATATTTTTTACTTACTTGTATACTTGTTGCATTCTTTCAATTATCTTGTTAGGAAGTCGAGGATCCGCTATCGTCGTCCGGTCGATGGTCACAAAAGAGGAGTATCGAATCGTATTTTTTACGGCGGATAAATAACTGCAACGATTCGAGAGATCGATGCTTTCGACGAATCATTAATTATAGGCATAGCTATTCGAAGATGTTTGGATGTCCGTATGAAAATCACATTACGGTAAGCAATAGTTGTCAGAATGACTGCCTCGGGGGTTCATAGGGCCTCTCTTCTTCTCTTTTCCCTTCTTTCTTTCTCTTTCTCTTTTTTTCTGTGAGATGAAAAAAACTTTCAGGTAGCTCGTTTTCTGTATACGTACACGGGGGGCCCCATCTGGGCCCCGTGCGTATGCACTCGCACGTGTACACGCACGGCGTTAATGTGAGCGTTACGTGCGCGCTCATATCAGGGTAGGAGACGCACATGGGACCCCATGGAATATGCATGCGTTTTGTATTCAGGAATATGTTAACCCTTTCGCTTAGTCTTTCGATTGGCGTCGCAGAAGCAACATCTCGGCGACGGAGCAACGGTGTTCCCGACCGTCCGTCACGTCTCTTCAGGTGAGAATTTACGTTCTATACTTTTGGTTCGTGACACGCGTTGCATTTTGCGGTTACCACCGTGCGTTACTGTCGTAAGGAGATCGTTTACGATGACCAAATATTCGCGTGTTAAGATAACACCGACGAATTTTGTTACATGAACTGGCGTTAAACTCTCGTTCGCGTTTAACAAATTTTACTTAAAAATATTATTTAGGATAATATCTGAAATAGTTTTATAACAAGAAAACTGAATTACAATAAACTATGCAAATTTATAAAATTACGATACGTAAATATATACGTTATCGCGATTGCGAATTTTAATGTAATAATGGAATGAAATAGGTTGTGTCATATTTTTCAAATTTACTCTCCTGTGCAGTAATGATTACACAGGATGTTCTCATAAAACAGCTGTAACATTTAATTAGATTAAATTTGACTCTTTTCTCTTATGTTATATTATATTTGTTTTATAAATAATACTTTTTTATTAGCAAGTGACATTAGTGTAGAACGATCCATTAGATAAATTCTACTAGCGAAGAAATATGTTTATTCTCTTTCATAGGAAGAAATCAATTTGTTGTATTTTTACAAATGCTTACATATTGACACGCCAAGAAGTGCTTTCAGCAATAGCTTTCAGCAATGGCGAGTATGTATGTGATATGTGTCACGAAAGATGGAGGTAATGCAAAAGTAATATCACGCTCGAAGAGCATCGCGCGCATACAATAACCGCCTTAAAAATATACGTCCATCGACGCGAAATGGCGCGGTAAAATCTCTCATTGAGTTACCGGTCGTTAAGCAATACTTAAATTCTTGCACTGTAATAAATCGTTTTATTTGGATTCGAGGGATGCAGTACAAATAAAATTATCGTGAATTTTGCTTCGTAAAAAGGATGCAACTGCAATGATATCAAACATTCTGAAATTTCTGGTTGAATCGTTCGACATTAATACAATAATAGTCATTAATAAAATACACTTTTAAACAAGAACTTTAAAATATTCCTCACGGTTGCATTTCAATACATAAACTGATTTAATAAATAATTAGGTATATTGAATGATTTATAGCAAATGATTTTATATACACACATACACACACATATATATATATACGTTTTGAAAAGATATATATCTTATATTTATTTCTTTTATAGAAATATTTCCTATAGCTTAATAACACTATATTCATCTAATTTATTTCTCTAGTTTGCATATTACATGATATATCATAAAGCCCGATGTTTTGCTCAATTTATAGATTTTTTAAAACTTTTGCAGACACTTCATATTTAAAGATTCATCCAATATCATATGTAAGAATTGTAAAACATTTACATCAATAATTTCTTAATTTTATTTCAATTTTCTCTAAAATCTTTTAAATGTTAATTTGTATATTTTTGTGTATCTATCAAACATTTAAAGGAAATATCTAAGCCATTCAAAAATCAATTTTATTTGAAAAATAAACGTAACAGTTCAGTTCAGTTCAATTCAATTCAGTTATTTGACACGAAAGTGCTTCAAGAAGCCATTTTGTAAAAAATCACCCTTCATCTAAGTTTCGACGGCCATTTCTGCACCCCCGCGGGCGCCATCCATCAGGTCACATTCCGTCCAATTGCCTCGAACTGGCGTGATTTGCCGACTTCTCCCCCAGACTTCCCGCTGGCAGGCAGTTGACCGCTGGTCAGTTCTCGCTTGACCGTGAATAATTTGATTCTCAACGATTACGAAAAACCCTTAGAAATAAGTCGTGCAAGCGCGAAATTCGATCGAACATTAAACAAGCTGTTCAATAAACATTTTCACCACCTACAGCGTAGGTCCGATTTATCGCAATTTTCTTTATATCTACAATGTTAATAATCACTTCAAAAATTAAGAAAGTATTATCGATGGTTCACTTAATAGTGGGGGGGGGGATATAATTAATAATACTTTAAAGAAGATTGTTCGATTGATCTAAGATTTTAATACAATAATTATATATACGAATATATTAATATTCTTCGGCTACGATGTTCATTTTCCTTACATAAACTTCATGTCGTCGCTTCTTCCATGTCACGCTTATCTTTTCCATTATTCATTATCAACGTCAGCGAATTAGCTACGGTGATGCACCTAATATTCAAATTACGCGACAGACTGTCATTGAAAATTCTGACGCTGCGGCAACTGTTGTTTGACAAGATATGGTTTGCTCGGTTACGAATCACGTAGCTCACATAAAACTCAAAAAAGTTCCCCCAAGTAGACTTGCCGAATACTTGGGGCGAATATTAATTTTCGCGGGCTCGAGACGGGACAGTAGGTGCTAATAAACGATTAAACATCGACCCACCGATAAATCACTCGCGGAATATGGTGTCGGGCGTGTGCCGTGAAAAGGAGTGACCGAGCATTATCGTTGGCTTGAGTCCAGGTCAATTTGGACGAAGGGAGAGAGACAAGGGCGAGTAGGAAGAGAGAGGATCTGGTTGGCGGTTGAATTTCCGGTTTCGCGTCCCTTGGCCACTCTGGTGGGGGTCAGTCGGGCCCCCTGACCCAGGTCGAGGGTCAGTCCAAACAACCTTTCCTCGGGGTCAGCCCACTGTGCATTACGATTCTGATTTACGGCCTATGTTTCCACGCTCGATCTACGCGGACCGCTGAGAGTCGATGATCAGAAAGTGACCAGTGATTGAAGTGACATGGTTCAACAGTGTTCAATTAATCTCGATTGTATTTCGGTCGATCATGGTGTGACGATGAATATCCTTTAATACATAGAGTGTTTGCATATAATAATTTATTCTTAGTATACTCTTTATAAAACAAAAGACAATATGTTAGAAGAGATACATAAATTGAAATCTGAAAAGAATGGACCATTATATTTTTATTATATTAGAAATGTAGATAATAAGAAACAAACTTATCCAGAATAAGTTATAAAGTTTAATAAAGGAGCTTGATATTTTATGAAAAGCAAAGATACCGTAATTAATTATATATTAGTATCATCAAACGTTAATTAAATCAACATATGATGCGCTGGTATTGGCAAAAAGCAAGCAATTAGTGGCGAACATATACCGATGAAGTCTTACGAAAGAGCAAGATGTATAAGAGACGTTCTGAAAGAGATTACCAGAATTCGTCGACGACTTCAGAAGAAGCCTTGACGCGAATCCTCTGCGAGCTAAGGGGCAGGAAGACGAGCGAGAATTCGCGAGCGGTTTAGAGCAATGAAGATTTCTAAGAAGTGATGCCAAACACAAATTGGCGCAAATTGGCGGCGGTTTTCGCGCAGGACGCACGACGCAAGCACTGTATAAGACGCTAAGCCACCGGCAAGCAATTGCAAAGTCTTGCTACATCGAGCCGTACAGCGTATAGATATGAAGACCGAAAGAGGACGGAGAGAGAAGTAGAATAGACAGAAGGTAGAGCCGTAGAAGGCAGCTTCGGTGAAACGGGACAGACAGGAGGAAGAGAAGGGCAAAGGACAAGAAGAGGCGCAATAGGAGAGAGAGAGAGAGAGAGAGAGAGAGGCAAGGAAGAGATCGTTAGGCGTCTTACGTCTTGCATCCTGCCAGGACGACGGAGGCTTTATCGTGCACCGTTGCACGTACAGCGTGCCCCTTCTGCTCCTCCGGTACATGTACGCGCGAGAACAGTAGGGTGGTTTTGGCAGAGCCATCCTCCTGCGTCTCGACCCCGAAAACCACCCCCTCGCGAGTAGCGAGGGTCACAAGCCGGCGTTGCACCGGTTCAAGGCGTTCTCCGCCCCGACAACATGGCGCTGATCCACGTCTCATGTACTTCATCGAGAAATGTCTAATATTTATACATGTCCTAAACAACGTCTTACAAAAATATTAATTGGAATCGAAATTTAAGAAAGTATAAGAAATTTTGTGTACAGAAATATTTTATAGATAAACTTATTGCTTGTACATTTGAGATGAAGGCTGCATCGTGGCAAATATAATACTTGCAAGATACAAAATATTTATAAGTAATTAGGTAGAAAATAATTTCCATTGACAATATTGACGTTAAGAGAACGCGTACAATTATTCTCTATTGTGTCGGATTACCTCAGAATTATTATCGGTTGTGGCTTTTTCCGAGAATCGCGTAAGGAGCGGAAATTAGAGAAACTTCCGAGAGATCGAGTGGCTCGAGCACTTCCCTAGGTACTTCCCCGGCGAGCAAGTTCGAAACTGCTTCGTTGGGTATTCCTTATTGACTGGCAGGCAGTGAGAACAGGACATCTTGTGGCACGCCAGGGGAGGTATTGCTTAAGCAACTTCAAATTAATTTCAAACGCAGAGAGAAACAGTACCTAATACCTATGCAAATCGCACATCGCGTTCTATGATAATTATTTTTCAATGTGAATCTCAAGTACTAGAAAAAGTTCCATTCCATTATTGCAAATGCCGTGATATTAAAATTAATAATTTGAAATTTGTCTGTCAAAGACGCGAGAAGCGCGTTCATAATTCTAATTTCACTAATTTCTATGAAACCAAAGTAAATTTATAAACTTAAAATATAATTAGTCATCAGAATCTTTCAAAGGACGAGTAGAATTATTGTTTTGATTTTCTTAGTAATAAATATTTTACCAATGCATCTGCTCTGAAGAGTTGAAATTTTCTTAATGAAAATTCTGCATCGTGCAAAGGATTAACGTGCATGCGGAGATATTAATTGCACACATAGCGAGTACCGTTTGGCGAAATACGAGAGCGTGATGTTAATGGAATTCGACCCGGACGAGGTGGTTTCGAGATTCTATCTACCAGAACAGAGAGAAAGGCAAGGAAATGCGAACCACCGTGCAAAGCACGCGAGAGAGAGAAAGAGAGAGAGAGAGAGAGAGGGAGAGAGAGAGAGAGAGAGAGAGAGAGAGGGAGGGAGAGAGAGAGCTCATGTAATTACGACGTGAAGACTCGGTGAGGCTGCTGCAGTTTCGTACTTTGGTAAGGATGCTCCCGTGCCAGCAAATGCAGGTACTCGTGCAGCCCTGAGGACACGAAACATCCTTTCTGGAGGTGCCTCCGGGTCTCGTTGAGCACGAGGTCTCCTCTATTCCACGAAATACTCTTGCACACTTAATCGTGTCGCATCTTGTTCGCCGATCGTGGATGTGCACGCAAAATTTAGTGTACCAATCTAAAAGTTCGCGTTAGTTCTTGGAAAATTTAACTAGCCCGAAGTCTTCTTATACTGATGCGTCTCTAGTGATGTATCTCTCGAAGAAACATTTAATAAGGTCATATAGCAGTGTTACTTCTCTGATACTTGCATATATAATGAGAGGTAAAATTTTATTTACGTTTCACAGTTGCTCGATAAGAAGCAAAAAACTATCATGACCAAACACGGTGAGATTTCACACAATAATCACGTAAATGGAAAATTAGATGTTTCCAAAATTCCAGAAAATCAATTCCAATTAATAACAGGAGAAGAATGAATAAAGATGGAATTATATTTTATTCAAAATGCTTCCCTTAGCAAGAGAGAGAAGATTATTAGATTGTATTATACGATCATATAGAGAGAAATTTGTATGTCATTAACTATTACATTATGATTCTACAATAAAAATCTACATCCTGAAAATGAGATTGCGACCTAGCAATCTATAAACTACTAGAAATAATTTATTTGCATAAAATATACCTCCAAAAGTCATCCCAATTCAATTAACTCTTAAATCGATGTTATCCCGATACCAAAATTTAATATCAAGAGGCTCTATCGTACGGTATAAATCTCACGATAAATGCAATGATTTAAAATTTGTGATTATCAAACTGTAATGATATTTTCAGCTTTCTCGCTCGTCACAATTTCTACTATCGTTTCCATTATTATTTCTACTGATCATACTACCAGTCGACAATATTGGCGCCCGGGATTTTGCCCGATGACGCGATGTCGCGAGAACATCGAGGAAACTCAACGCGTAATGCGTTATTCACGCGCAGCACCCTCGTCATTTATTAACAATTTGTGACGCTCGCGCGACGCGTGCGAGCCCGATAACGGATTCCACGCGTGTTTCGTAGGCATCATTGTGCGAAACATTATCACGCGGTCGGTCGGTCGAACATCCTGATGTTCGATGATGACGAACGACTTCAAAGACGCAAGAACCGACGATTTCCGCTCGAGGGACGACGAATCTTCTCTTTCCCGTTTTCTCCATTCTGCTACTACCCTCCGCAACTGGGAATCCATGTGCATGGGAGATCCCGTAGGATCAGGGTCTCTGGCCGTCTTAACCGGCAACACGATGGATCCCCTCTTTGGCAAGCCCAGAAGGTTACCATGACGACCAACACGTGACGTAACCACCCACTGCCGTGCCCGCTGAAACAAATGAAGGCACGTCCTTCTACCACCCCCGCAACCCCTGGCCACTGTCGCCGCCACCGCCTGGTCTTTCTCCTCTTACACCTTCTGCCGTCATATCCCCTCTTTCTCTCTTTTCTCTCTCTCTTTCTCTCTGTTCTTGGGCTTCCACCTTCCAAGATCACCACAAGGGAATGTGGTCTTGGGTGTAAAACAACATGTGATGGCCAAGAGAGTGCAGAGAGAAATATGGGGAACAAATGCTGTTAGGCAAAATTGAAATGATCGCGACCTGAGGGATATCCGATCTGATCCGCGGATATCGGAAGGAGAAAGAGAGAGAGAGAGAGAGAGAGAGAGAGAGAGAGAGAGAGAGAGAGAGATTATGTCCTGATCGATACATTTTCTTAAAACTACGTAATGGGTGTGTTCAATGTTCTAGATTTTCATCGCGAGAATGTCAAAGTAGCCTGAAAATATATTTTCCATTGCAAACTGATAATTTATCAATGCTGGAGATACTATATCGTAAAAGATACGTTGCTCAAGAAAAACGTAACTGCTGTTATGTGAAGAAAATTACATTTATTATTTTTAATGACAGTTGAATATTACGATTATGAATTGCTACTATTTCTAATTTTATTTTGTTTCATTATAGTTCGTACACGACGTACACACATAAATTATGCGCGAAAGTAATAAATATGTTTTTTCTTGGGTATATTTGCATATTTTTCTCAAACGTTCGATAATATGCGTACTTAATGAGTAAAATGCTTGCGTGTCGAAAAGTGGAAGATATAATGTAAAATGCGTCTCTGTCATTTCTTTCGGTATATCCATGAGACACACTGTCCCATTCTCTTTTGATTTTATGCTGTCCTTTTTGATTTCGCCCGGATATACCTTCGCCATTTTCCCGACGCGACGCGTGGCGACGCAACGCCGGAGAGGATCCGATTCCGTACTCCCAACACGCTCTGATTTTTACGAAGTCTTTTTACCAATTTTATCATTCCCTCTGTCTTTATCTTCCTTGCCCTATTCCCACTTACCAGCCTCTTTCTGCAATCCGTTGGATTCAGAACGTTATCCTTCGGTGGGAATACATAACGAGAGGACGCGCGAAAAGACAAACTTCGAATCAGGGTGCCTGAAGGGACGGAAGTCTTTGGGCCGACGAAGAGTAAAAGGGCGGAAAAATATTCCTGAATCTTCTGCCGAATCTATCAGCATCCAACGGTTTCAAATGATTTTCTCTCTGTCCATCTTTTATCATTGACAAGGATGGTTTCTTGAAAGAAATTCGTATAAATTCTTATAACATGATTGGTACGAAAAGAGTTAAAAAGTACGTGTACTTCTGTTTTTAAACAATGAATTCTAAACAAGAAATAAAAGATATTGTATTTTAATTACGATTTCGTGTAAAATTTTGTGTACCGTTACTACAAACTAATTTTTCAAAAATATTTAAAAGGCACGTAGATAAATTGATATATGTTTTTGTATAAATGACAGTAATAGAACTTGTGCTTACATGATACATTTCTTTTTTTTTTGTTTATTCTGAAGTATGATATATAACAATTGTCTAATCCCAACAAGTGAAGAATACCGTCTATCACTAACTATTTAATATTATATAAATTCTGTCTTAGTATTAATTAGTAAAAGATCACTTTGTTTTAAGCAGTCATTATTAATTACAGCAAAATGAAAATGCATTGTATATAAAATTGTAACGTTCTAATATAATTTTAAACAAAATATATATTATATATTCTATCGACATGCACACTCGGTATCTTGCGAAAAATTCTGGCAGGCTTCAGTCTACAGAAGCGTACAAACAGGGATAACTTAGGGCTGAGGAAAAGGGGGCAGAATTTCCGTATTAGCAGCCGTCTTTGATGAAATTCGCCCTTCGATTTCTTCCAACCCATCGCTCCCCCCCGCCTTGCATGCACGCCCGTATGCGTACGCGGTCTCTTATTCTTCTTTCTTCTTGAAGCAATATAACGCGTCGGAGGAACGTCTTGGCGCCGCGTGTACGTGACACGCTCGAATACGCACGATTTCCTTTCCTTCGGGGGTCAATTTCCCCCGCGAGCTACGTCAAGAGTCGTACAAGCCTACAGTCCTGGAATTCCACTCGAGTCTGACATAAAAAGCAGCGAGAGACTAATTCTTGACAATAAAAAACGATTCGTGACTTCGTGATTGCTTGTCACGTGAGGGGATAAAATTCGTTTGGAAGGCTTTCTTTTACCATAGCCAATTTTCTTCGTCGATTTTAAGAAAAAAAATAATTTAGAGTATTTTTGCTGTAAATTTGAATGAGAAATGTATTTTTAACAATAATTATTATGATAATGTTTTAATATTAATAATGAAATGTAGAATCTTTTCAATGATATTGGTATTAAATTTAATTTGTAACTAATTTAATATTTATGTGATGTAATAAAAGAACGATTTTTGAATATTTCATAACTACCATAGAGAATAATTATAACAAATATATAAATTTTTAGATGATGTGTCAGAATTTTCAGAACATTTTTATTTCCAAATAATTAAATTTGACACTTGATTCTTTTCATATAAATGTCGTGCATACTCGTATATTCCAATATTTGAAACAATATTATATTTTACAAAATGAAGATATTACCATCTTTTTCTTATTCTTCACCTTTTCCTTTTAATCTTTCCTGTTTATTAAGTTTTCAATAAGACTTATATTAATATAAATTGCATTAATCATAAATTAAAGGAATTAATCTACACAATCGAGTTTTATGACACTCTAAAATGTATTAAAAATCTACGATTGTAAATAATATACTATTGAAATATCAATATTGATAAACTTTTGAACTTTTTAATAAATATATCAATTAATCAAAAAATAATTAGTCCTAAAGTCAAAATATAAACGATCGATGGAAACTCGCGAGAATGGAATTTAAGGGTAATAAAGGGTGCTGATCGTTTGTCCTGGGTGTCACGAGTCGAACTATTATCCCTTCAGATTGGTTATTTTCGGTAAATACCATTTTGAAAAGCCAATAATGCTCTTCCCTATTATACTTCATTCCTCTGGTGACGTATTTCTCCTTCTCGCTCCCGCTCGCACGCGATTTTCGCGATCGCTACGTTCACTCGTCCTTTTCTCTACGGGGTGTCCCGACAACACAAACTGACAAAAGTAATCCCGAAAACGACACAGGTGATGCAGTTTCCAGTGGGAAAAAAGTGGGTCCGGAACTTACTGTGGAAAATGCGTGGCGAGGGGAACTCCCAATTCAGATAACGGGTTAACCCCTGTCTCTTTCGAAGGACTGAAAGGAAAAGAAAGATAGAAAGAGAGAAGGGATAAGAGAGAAAGAGAGAGAGAGAAAGAAGAGGAGAAAATATCCGAATGTATACCTGCATTTTATCGCGCGTATCGGAAAATCTGAAGAGGAAGATAGATAGAAGGGCAGACAGAATGTGTGAAGGCCAATTTTCGAGTGGTACCGCTGAGGGTCCTACATGCACATGAGTTAAAAAAAGGGTGTCGCTCCTGCCTGTCGAACGAATCAGGAAGTCACGATCTGCGAATACCTGTGATGTCTCGCGTGAACTATCGTTTTCAAGACTGAAGGTATAGATGAAACGGAGTAGAAAAAGATTTTGCGTATCCAAACAAAAATGTGACCTACAAAAATATGAGAGAAGACTATGAGAGCTAAATTAAGCAATTGTAGATAGAAATGCATTACATTAAATAATTGTAGATGGAAATGTATTTCTATATGTTGCTAAATCCTTTAATTGTAAATTAAGTAATGCAAAACGTGATGTATCAATTAGAGTTTAGGAATCAATTTTATTAAAGACAACTTTTTCAAAGATCAGCGTATTCGATCGTCCATTTAAATGCTTAAACTTCATTTATCGAGGCTTCAACGTCAAGTTACAAGTCGACGTATCGTGGAAAGTTCCATAATAATGGCGGCGTAATAAACTTCGGCGTATAATGATGACAGCGAGTATGCATGAACTTGGTGCATACTCTTACGTGTACTTAATGGATTAACATACGCGTCGTATGCTTTTTCATCACGAATATGAAAATTATATATATTTTAGTGAAATAATGAAGACGCAGTTTTCAATGATTTATAAAAAGTAACGCCACTCGCGATAGAAATCATTATTTTTGGTTTGTTAAGACTGAATGCGCAATAACTATTTCCTTTCTTCAGCAGTCATTATTTATTTACTAAAAATTATATTTTTAAGAACTAAACAAGTCTCTCTATAAAACTATTTGAAAAATTCTATTATTGCTTAGATTGTCTTTCTGATAGTTTATCACATAAAATTAAATAATATGAATAAACGCGAGCGCGCAACATTAAGATATTTTATTACTTTTGAAACATCAAGCTTTGAAGTACAAAAAAATTATTAAAAAGTTCTCTGAGAAAGAGAAGTAAAAAGAACGAAGAAAGGAGGAGCTGCGTAAAATCCGAATGACATTACTATAAAGAGCGAACGAAACGAAGAAAATGAATGAGAGACAGAGAAGCAGCGAATATTGAGAGAGTAGTAGGCAGAGTAGGAAAGGGAGTGCAAGTGAAGGTGCAAGCGTTGAAAGAACGAAAAAGAGGAGCCAAGGTGAACCTCCCTCGAGGCGTCGGCCTTGAACTACATTTTTAATTGCAACTTCCTCGCACAGCTCTCTTCGCTCCCATCAGCATGCCAGCGAGCTCCTCCGGACGATAAGAACAAAAGGAAAACAGTTTTCTGACGCCGCCGCAGACGCCTACCTCGTCACCCCCTCGAATCTCCTACACAGTCACCCCCTCTGCCACGGCATTCGCCTACCGAGCTCCCTCCCCCACGTTAAATCTCCCCGCGTATTCCTTCCCTCACACGGGGGCCAACTTTTGCCCCCTACCTTGTCGAGCTGCCCCCCTTCCGCCTCTTCTCATCCTCCTCGTGCTACTGCGGCCTGTCTACACGGCCCACCCCTTTTCTCTGTGCAACAAGTAGCGCGTTCATTTAAGACGTGTCGGCGTTCTTTTGTTCGTTTTAAAAAGCCAAAGCACCAGCAAAGTTCCGCTTTAAGGAGGCAAGACCGTTATCCCCACCGCGAGCAAAGTTCAGGGATGGTTCGCGAGCGGAAAATGCGGTAAGGTCTGTTCCGTTAGTTTCATACCAGCAGATACAGCTTACAGCTTTACGTTCTCTGTCTTTTTATCCTTCTTACCAGCTCGTTATCCTTCGATCGTTTTCAAAGGTTGTGTAATTTATTGTTCGATCTTACGAAAGTACGAAAGTTCGAACTTACGATTTTGTATTTTCGTTTATCGCATAATTTACTGAAGTTACATACAAATTTGTGTTACAACATAAATTATCGAAGAGATACTAGTTAATTGATCAAGGTAGTTAATTTAACTGATCGTAATATTCGTATTAGAAAAAGGTAACTGTGAGAAAGATAAGGGGATTAAAAGTGGGGCAGGTTATATTTTTAGGGAGGGTATCTTGGCATATGGCTGCTGTCGGTATCTACCTAGTTAGCGTTAGCTTATGCATCCGTGTTCTGGTATACTTGGCGTGGAACGCCATACGATCGGAGACGGTCGTCCCAGCATCCCATTGAGATCTATTCAATGGACCATCGCGCTTCGTTAACCAGTCTGTCGCATTTTTTACCTATCACCTATATAACCTTCCCGCGGAAGGTACAACCCTTTTTCTCGCAATTTGAATACATTGTACCCTCGGCCAACATACATATGTATATCCGACCGATACTCTTCTCCCTCCCTGCTCTCCCTCTTTCTCATGTCGAAATGTTCCTTCCTAGTTTCTCTTTATCTACTTTCTCTCTCTCTCTTTCTCTCTCCCCGCGACTCACTCTCGCACGCATATCGCAGTTTCTACCTGGCTAACCCTACGGGGGGTTTTGTTGTAGCTTGACCGAGTTTTTCCTCCTTTCTTCCATTCTTTTTTCCCCGTCCCACCTCACTCTACCGCGTGCCACCCCTCACAATGCGTCTGATTTTGATTTATATGACGCGACCGACAGCTCAAATCACCGAATCACCGATGAGAGAAAGCGAGAAGAGGAAGGAGGTATCGCGGGATGCGTGGAAATTATAAATTCATGCTTTCCGTGTGTGTATAATGTATATATACGCATATGGGAATCTGAAGACCACGCGGCGCTCATCTCCATGTTTCGGGGACCCCCTGCGCAATCCCATCCCTTTCCCTGTTTCCGTTGCCTTTTATGTCACCCTTTTTGGTCCGGCGAATATGAAAACGATTTTGATGACGCGCATCGCACGGAAACGCCCGAGGCATTGTTCGTAGAGCGTCCTCCGTCGATTGAAGCCACATAAATATTTCGACGGATGGATGAGCGGTTGGAGAAGTTCCAAGCAACTGCAACTGTTTGAATGAAAAAAAAAAAAAAGAATTCAAGTAGATTCTACTTTACGCCCAATTAATGTTTTTTTCTGCGTGTTTTATCTGTAATTGTATTGATTGCTATTTTACGCTATGTGTTTTTAATTTGTATTTTTACCCTTACTGTATCGCGTCCAATTTTCCATTAATGAGAAAATCGCTGCACGTTTCTTCATCTACGGCGTGAATTACGTCGACGACGCGTGCTTCTCCATCACATTTCATTCTACGCCTGCAAACATCTGCGCTTCCACCGCAGACGTCACTCGAGAACCAGAGAGTACTCCCTTGATCCGCGAGTTATCGGGACATACGACACGCGGAATCGCGATTCGGAATTAACCACGTACATAATTCTACGTGTCGCGTCGATCCGACCTAACCCGGCCTGATTTGGCCCCGTAAGCATCTCGGGGAGCATAACTCCATCCGTGTCTCCCCTTGATGTCGTCGGATCCCTGCCTCCGACTAAAGACGCGGCTGTGCCATCAATAACTGATATTCGTCTTCCGCTTAAAGACCCTGAGGTCCCGAAACCCTCGTGACACACATAAACATGTACGTTTACGTATGCACACGCATACACACGCGCCTTCTTACCTCTACGAGCAGACAGATATTACCAGCGCCGCTAATGGGAGCGGAAAGTTCTCCGAGCTACGAATCCGCCCGATAAAGGGTTAGCGGGAACGAAAGAGATCGTCGATCTCTCTGTTGAGAAGAAACAGTGAAAAAGACGGCGCAGTGAGACCGTAGTAGAAATTCGAGACACACCCTTTCGGAGACTTTTCACGCAACCCTTTGCCTCGCAACCCTCTCGCGGAGGATGCGCGTGGAAACCATATACGATCTCCGGGTTCCCTTGTGTGTCTCTTTCGTTGGCCCGAAAATTTCCTACGTGATGCCACATCCGGTGGATGTTTCTTGAGAATTGCTCTTCTATGAATTACTTCAAAGGGTTACGAGACGAATGGATTATGAGACATCGAAAAATATTCCCATGTAAATTAAAATTAATTTAAATGGGAATTCTCTGGTTTCTTTACGAAATGTCTGAAGCAACAGTCAGAGAAAAATACGATACTTGATATTAACTTTATGTTTATAACTTTATGTTTATTTGCTTTGTAATGCAAATTAACAGTTCTGTTGACTCAAAGTCACATTAGTTTTTTATCAATACACATATAATCTCAAAGCTATGTAATCTTTTTTTAATTATTTTAAATATGTATTAAATAATTTTTAATATACATATTAGATAATATTTAAAAAAATATATTTCAAGTATCAAATTGTTTGATTGTTATTTGTGAAACGGTATATAATTATAGATAGATAGATAGATAGAGAGAGAGAGAGAGAGAGAGATTGTAATATTTCGAAATTTAAAGTGCTCGCAGAAGATGCACCAGATATATATTTAATCATATACTTTTATTTGTAACAATTTGCAATTACCAACAAGTTTACACGAACATTCAAATTCAGAAGTCGTTGAGAATAATGAATAGACTTCGTTGCGAAGAATAAACAGCTAGAATAACATCTCTCATCATTGCACAGAATCCATGGCACAAAGTAGTTAAGAAAATATCTTACTTAAGAGAAAGTTCGTCGACCGACAAGGGAGGAAAAGGGTAGATGCGGGACGCAGAGAACGAGGGGGAGGATCGTTGCAAGCGACCCTGGCCCAGAAACAAAAGCGAGAAGAAGCTTGTGAATAATTCAACTACGCGGGAAATGAGGAAAGAGTTCGTTGAGAAGTTTCCACGAAGAATTTTACACGCTCCGCGCCTCTTTGATCGCCGTGTCCTTGAAAGTAAAGGAGAAAGTTACGATTAATCCTTTGCCGTTTCGTTTGAGCCAATTAATCCCAGGAAACAAACCGTTGATTTATACAAAATGTATCTGAATCGTTATCTTTGAACCTCAAAACGCTCTATAAAATTTCTTAAGAAATGTTGATACTTTTCTATAGCAAAATTTCAGTTGGATGTGTTTCTCCATGTTTCTCTACAATACTTTGACATTCAATATGACCAAGAGTCCTACCAGTAATAGTCTAAATACTTATTAGAATCAACCGATAAAATCGTCAATACAGATAAAAAATTAAAAGAGTTGTGATATCGTAAAATTTGGGTTCAAGGAAAAGTTTCTAGGGTGTCAACTGAAAGAAAGATGTATGAGAGGCTCTAAAAGACGGGCAGGTGGAACGGGTACAGTGGGGGAGGCAGGCTACCATACGGTAAAAGCATAAAACAAAAGAGCTACGAGGACAAATTACGGATTCAAACGGCCGGCTTTTGTCTCTCGGTGTTTATTTCTTTGTTTTTGCGCGAGCTGCATTGTTTTAGGCTAGACGGCACGAGAGAAGAGAACGGGAACGCCTGGGCACCGGGTTTGTGAGACCTCTGGCGGCTTTGTTATGTGCTTTACCGGCTCTTTGTCGCACGTTTATGACTTTCTCCCTTGCTCGCTGACCCGCTCGCTCTTCCCTCCTTTTTGTTTGCGTATGAGTCGCACCGACCGGTAGAAATTGCGGCACGATTGGACTCCACGATTGAAATCAAACAACAATTTGCCTTCATTAGTCATCAACCGTTCTTTACAGACCACAAATTCCACGCTTTCATGTCAAACAATAATATATTGTTCGCGGAATATTAATGGAACAGTGTAATATTCATCATACTGTAGTTTTAATTTTAAAACCGACCGATTTTAAATATTATTTTTGATATAAAAACCGTTTACTGCACATATTAAACACGTATTAGCAGATTTAACTACATTTGCTATAATTATTAAATGTACTTCTTTTAGTAGATTTAGTAGTTCAGACTGCCTAATCCGATTTCTGTTTTGATGCTGTTCATCCATCACTGAACGTTTGACTTAACAATACGGAAACAGATTGTTCTATTTCCGTCCTGCAATATTCATGTAAAATTTTGCAGAATGATTCAACTAAATCTTACGAAAGAGAGTTACTGTGGCTCACAGGATGCAGACGGGTTAATCTTAATACCGACGAATCGACTAGGTCGGACGGTTATTTCGAGCCGATTAATTAACGAGACTATTTGTCAGGCCGCCGACTCGAAGAATATAAATCTTTCAAGAGCGACGGGGGGGGAGGAGGAGGAAGGGAGCGATAAAACGGCTTTTGGGAACGAAAACCGTGAGAAGAAGCCAAGGGAGATTGAGGGCAGATGGAAGGCGAGTGGAGACGGAGCTTGCAATTTAAACGTGCAAACGCGCGCCTTCGCGGTAAACTGACAACGAACGTGACGTCGTTCAAAGATTCACGAGGCTTGCTCTCCGGTAGCCTCGGAACTTCGCTTTTCTTGCGCGGTTGCTACTGGGACGAACGATAACGAATAACTCAACGACGTAAAATTCTGGCGACGGAGAGATGCCGAAAAGTCGCATCGAAACGGAGCCGAGGACGAAGACCTCGCATCGAAGATGAAGAACGTTAATCTGAATCGATTCTATCAGAACGGTAAATGAATGTAGGCAAGTTGAGTCTTGCAAATAAAGAAAAATTAATGCCATACAAAGTGAAGTAACTATATGACATTATTTGAGACTAAATGGAACAGCGTTATTAATTTTCTTATGATAAAATAACATTTATGTTTATTCAAACATGATTAGAGAGAAGAAAGCAAATATACACTATTTAATTCTAACTCGGTTTCCGTTTACATAGTATTATATACAATTTTATATTTTGATGTAAAGCTTTAGATTTGTTTCTTTATTGACACGTAAAAAATGTTTCATAGTAATTGTGTCTTATATTGAGTATTTTCATGAGCTATTCGTCTGCTTAAAATAAGATAGATACGACAGCACTGATTCATCCAACGGTTTAAATAATCATTGTTTTTAATTTCTATTTTGGTTTTCACAAAAATTGTCGCGATAAATGCACAAATTTGTTATCGCTTTCCGATATTTTCGTTTGATAACGTGACGTTAATGTGACAATGGCGATGCGGTTTAAAGGATTCATTAAATATTAACAGTCGCTATATCTTACGTGCGTACAGATGCCTCTAATTGGACCAAATTTACAAATTGCATTATACATAGCCGAAGCAAGCCGATTTATATCGAGTTTCCGGACTTCAAAATCCTTGTTTTGTCTGATCCAATTTCCAGATGTTTTAATTAATACAGACGAAAATAGAATAATACTGGTGCAAACGATAATGTAATAATTATCCGGTGACCAATTCAAGATAATCCCGTTTGAAAACGATTGAATAATGAACAATTGCATTAATTATTTAGTGTAGATTTTTTAGACTTCGAGAAAAAAATTATACGATAAATAGCCGAATATAACCTTTGGCTCAAATATTTCTGTTCGGGATTTAAAAATTCTCTATCAAAGAAATAGTAAAAAAATGCCACACTTTTTAATACCAACGATAATTAAGACGTTATTTTAATAATCATTGTATACCAGTAGATAAAAATTATAATAATAAATAATTGCTTAGCATATTTTAAAAAAATATAATAATAATACAATGATATACACTATATCGATATTTATATGGTAACATTTTTACGGGAATATTTCATTGAAGAAAGATTATATATTATACATACATATATGTGATTTATCGCTATATGCCGCGAATGAGTACGAAAAAGTTGAAACATCACAAACGGAATTACATTACACGCTGGTCAGGCTCGACTTTTTTCGGAGGTTGACGACGAGAACGAAGGAGCAGAACGCAGACGAGCATGAGAGGGTGAGGTGCAGAAGGGGGGGAACACGATGGTGACGGCGTGTGGAGGGGTGGTGTGCGACGGTCGGCGAGGACCACGAGATCAATATGTATGTTGGGGGATATGGACCACGTGGGTTGGGGGTGGCCAGCAGCCCCCGACTGCTGATTGGCCAGCGGCCACCCTAACGCCACGCCCACTCCCACACACGCTGTCTTAAGCTCCCCTCGTGCCACACAGCCACCCTGTACATCCACCGTGGCACCACCGCAGCCGGCGGGATAGGAGGATGCGGGGGTGTTGGGCCGCACAACGCCGGGCAAAGAGACTCTACCTACTACCCCCTAACACTGTTACCGAATTCGGTGGAATAGTCGAGAATTGAAAACTGCCTTAGCCCACGCCGCGCGCCGCGATCTCGCTAAGTTTCGCCGGTGTACTACGAAACTACCGTCTCGTGCTGTTCCCTATAATCCGATTAAATACGTTACGCCCGGTACGACCCTCGCGGAGGAAATTGCCGGAGCGCGGCGGAGCTCGGCGCGGACCCGGAAGGGCGGAACTGGGTTTACCGGACGGCACACACGTCCCGAGTGTAATCGTCCAGAAACGATTTCGCTTCGGAGAAGCCGCGCGATAAATTTACCATGCGCGTTTCCTCCAAACTGAAGTTATTCCATCAATAAAGCAACCATAGTAGGATTTAACCTGAAATACCTTTGATTGAACCTTTGACCTTATCCTTCGCAAAACATGAGTTACATATTCATGATGATATCAACCGAGACTTCTCTAATTGTGCGTTAAGACAATTCTTGAATAACTAGAATGTAGGATATTAAAAGCACGAAAATGTGTTGTTAAAGTTATGCTATCGAGACGCCACTACCGAAATCTTATCTTATTGTAATTCTAACATTTTACGAGTGTCTAATTTTTTCTAGATATTATGTGACAAAGCAAGCGATAAAATTTTATTGCTTTTTTTCTTACTTTTAAGAAATAATATAACGCTGCTTGTTTATTCGATTTTAATTGAATCTAATATTGATTGTGAGTCTAATTGTAATTGATATACGTATCTATCTATTGCACATTAAAAAGCTATCTTCATTTTAAAGTAACTAGACAATTTGAAAATTCCTTGAAAAATTTCTTTATCATACTGGATATTAGAGAATTATAGAAGTGACATTATCGTAATAAATTCATCGCGTTTCATAGAAATCCGCGAAAACAAGGATTGAATAGCGAAGTATTCAGTTAATCGACAAGACAGGCAGCTCCGAATGAGAAATTAATCAACGGCGTTTTCATTCGTTGCCGACATTGTCGCCGACGACGCAACTGCAATTGCCAGCTTGTTATTGGAAAGTTAGAGAGATGCCGAGCGATGCAATGGATTTAATTAGCCATATAGATTCGAATACGGATGTGGGGCGATGAGGACGAGTAACGACGTTATCCGACCCTCGTGACGATCGTCGATAAACGAGAGCATCACCTCCATCTAATCTTCATTTGCTTGCCCGTCTGATGCTAGAACGAAAGGAAGAAACCGGAAATTATACGCTAGATGGGCAAAAAAATAACATGGTCGTTCGTTCGATAAGTGTCAATATATAACAAGGAACAAAAAAATCAGCATTAAAAAACCGACATTTGAATATAGTGATAATTTGTCGTCGAAAGAGGAAACATTTTTTAAGAAATTGAAAAGGTTTCAATTTCAATAAAGTTTTATTCGTTAAAATTAATTTGTGAATTTAATATTGTTAACAAAAGACTAATCTCTTAAGAGATATTGTACGTTAAAAAATTGAGAATAATCTAAGCCACTCAAGTAACAAAGTTTAATAGCATTATTTCAACTATTGATGAAATGATAAATATGCAGCCAATATTGCGATGATGATACCAATATTAACGTTCTACAATTGTTTTTTTAGACATGTTAAAATAACAATTGTTCAGAATATATCACAATATTCATCGTAAATATCAAATTAGTATGCTCATTTAAATTTCACTCTTTATGGTGTAAATCTGTAATATCTCTTCAATCAATATCTCTTCGAAGTAATTATATTTTCCAGGATTTACCTATTTTTTTCGCATTCCGATCGGAACAATTATAAAGCGTCGTTTACGCAAATCCGCGAAGCGATCTATGTTTCTCCCATTCTAGATCCAGCGCCGTCAATACTTCTTCGCTCGACGGCATTCGGAATCTAATTGCACCGAGCGCATTCCACATTTAAGCAGCAAATCAAAGAATACGATCATGATGGGATCGTCGATCGGGGTTTAATGCAGGCACTGCGCGCAACGCCGCATTCCTCGTTATGAATGCAATATCGCCGTCGACATCGTCTCCCCGAGCAAAGGCATTCTTCGTTTAACGACAATTAGCTCGCGTATGTCTCCCGTAGGATTAACCGAGTACCTCATACCGTGCTCATTCGCGCACGCTGTACACGCCGCGTTATCGGTAGCTAATATCACCGGGAACGCATTCGTTCTGGAAAATGATCGTCGCAATTGCGGTCGCCCGATAAGTTCGTTAATTAGTCGATGAGGTGCCACTTAAACGTATGGAATTAATTATGCCCCATGTACAACGCGCTTGAATGCCGAATAAATCGTTCATCTTTTGTCGAGACAGCTTCATCTTGTGATATTGCACTCAATAAAGCCTCATGCGCTTACTAATAATTCACTACTTGTAACATATTTGATGTCAAGACTAAGAAATTATTATAACTTACAAGAATTAAATAATTTTAATCATTGATAATTTCTTGAGATTTCACGAACCTGTTACGTATATGGTTTTACTCAAGTCTGAAAGTTTAGCTAGATAACAAATCTGAAAATAATTTTGTTGGACCATCAAAATAATTATTATCGAATTATTGAAATTCTGTAATTATTTTGATGGTCCAACAAAATTATTTTCTAATTTGCATCTTTAAGTTAAAATTTTAGATACTTCAGCAAAATTGTTCTTTCTGTGTATGTTTGTGCGATCTTATGTTTTTAATATGTCATAAAGCATGACATGTGATAAAACTTTATGACTTCGCAACAAATACACACCGAACGCGATAAGACACGGTTTACTTCACTCAACGGGCACAGGGTAATTTAAATTTTCGCCGCGGGCAAGACGGGTTTAAGACAAACGAAACGGGACCGTCGTCTTATCAAAGCGAAAGCGGCTGGCTGATACTGACGAGGCAATTTGTGCGCGTAGCGTAGCGGCTCGTGCAAACATATATGCTCGTGCGGTGCACAGCCGTCTGCTTGCACGCTCCCAAGATTCGTTAAGGAGTAGATGGAAACAGACCCCCATAGGTACACTTCGGCTTAAGCTGCATAATGGAAAACGACACTCCGGCGACTCCCGTAAGTCTTGAGGATTTGCGCATGGATGACGTAAAAGCGACGTAGAAGAGCGACAGTTGGAATTAATTGTTATATACAAGTCGTTGCAAGCAAATATTGAATTTTTAATGCAGACTAATAATTTTGAGTGGCATATACACCAATAGTGTTAGGTACTAATAATCACAAAAAAATTTATTTAATATACAAGTCGAGTAATTCCACTTGTATTTATTTAAAATCGCTTCTTGCATTTAAAATTTACTACATATGATGAGTACGTATATTTCGTATATCAATATATCGTAATCAATATACTGTATAAGAGTTATCATAATGAGTGTTCAATTTTGCTTTAAATTTTAAGAATAGAAGCGACCTGTCTGTAGAAAAAGGATTGTTTTCTGTGGCGGATGGTAGCATAAAACTTTATGATAACGCAGTTTTCCTGCGGAAGAAGAGTTTAACGGGCAACGACTGACTTTACAGGGTGTAGACTAGATTGTGAAAGTTAAAATACTACTAGCCTATACTTGTTTGCTTTTTATACCGAAATAGCAGACAAAGTTCAACTCTTCGCAATTGTTTGAGTGGCTAAATCTCTCATTCATAATTGAAAGCAATTTAAATAAAAAATTAATAATAGTATACATATTAATGGTAATGAATGAACGGTCTTGTTGAAAATTATTAAACGATATAAATAGAAAAATATTTTTTAAGTATTAAGAAAATATATTTAACAACAAAATATATATTTTTATCACAAATGAGTGAAGAAGGTCATATTCAATCAAAACAGGTTTTAATGCCTAATAATATTTTTATGTGAATTTTACAATTTTTAGTTCAATCAACTGCACGTCAATTATTTGTCAATGAAATACAATCCTAAACTGAAACTTGAGTACGTAATATTACAAATTAAATTGACAAGCAATTTAATAATACTTCAATGCTGATGAGTAAAACATTTTCGTAATAAAAGAATTTATTACGAAAAATATTATTGCAGAATTCGAACCTGGATCTTTCTCATTTCGTGACGCGAGCATCCTATTGTCAAGACACATGGTAACATTTGTCGCAATAATTAGTATATATTGAAAAAAGTTTTTTTAGACGAATAAGACTGTGGAAAGAAAGATAAGAAGCTGAATTGATTAAGGATAATTGAGAGGAATCAAACCCAACTCAATGGTCACAAAAATATTATTGAACATTCAAATCTGCTTTGACTGAATATAGCTTTTTTTGCTAGCTCATTTGTGTTGAATATTTTTCTGTCAATTTCTATTTACTATTATATATATTTATTTATATATTTTTATTTTAATTAACTTTAAATTTGTAATATTGAAATGTGTGTTAGATCGATGAACATTAGTTTAATCCACGCTTTAAAAAGCTTTTATCCAAGCTTTAAAAATATCATTTTTATTGTAATTTTTTAAATGTTTTTTATTTTTATAGAGAAAGAGAGAGACACATTATTACTTCCTAAATATAATCTTCAATTAAGTAATCTGCAATGAAATAATTAACATGTATAATAATGTGTCATATATAGAATTTAATATTGAACTGATGAGTGTTTTTTAAATTTTACAAGAATATTTAACTAATTTAACCAGCATTTGTTAGACGTAATCTGATATTAGTATGTTTATATATGTGTATTCTATTATTCTTGCTACAAATATATAGAATAGAATAGAATTTACACTTCACAGTATACACAGTCAAAAAGGGGATTTTTAGTTCACGCATACAATCTTCTTTAGTAAAGTGCCGAAAATTTGGGGTGCCTCACTAAGGCCCACCCAAAATTACAAATGTCTGCATAATTTTGATAAAATATTAAAACTACGATATCTTAATGAAATAATATCGAACATAGTACGATAGTAAATCAAGAGTTGCATCTTCATCGAAAACAAGATGAAATTATGTTTACTTTTCAAGGTTAAATTTATATGCAAGTTTATGCACGTAAATATCTTTCCAGAATGGCCGTTGATCTATTACTTTTTTGTGACCATTAAAATCGTAATTTTTTAAATTATTATAATCTCGTTTTTTTTTTTTTAGAAAAGTCTATGGTAAAATTTGTGTGCAATTAGTCAAAGAAGCGTTTGCGAGCCTTATCTGTTACTAGATTATACGTAAAAGGTTACATTTTCAACATTTTTTTTCTCTTTTATTCCATCGTTAACATACCATAGAATTTTGCGCACGTTAATTTTGATACTTCAACTTCATTATATAAAAAAATTAGATATTTCTATAATAACTCGATTTACTAAAGAACCAACTTAACCTATTTACTCATTCATACTTCACTTCATTGCTATAAATGTTATATGTACCATATATTGAAATGTATTCATTATAAATTCATGTTTGTTTGTCACATATTGCGTCGCACATTTGATAAGTTGTTATAAGTTGTTATAATTTATAACAATCTAGCACACTTTTTTCTTTTGTCATTCGAAGACGGAGCCAAATCATAATATAGGATTCGCTATACCTCCACCTCCACCACCACCTGTACCTGTCGACAGGAGTGATCCGAGGGTAGTTGTGGCAGCGGTAGTAGTGGTGGTAGTGGTGGTAGTGGTGGTAGTGGTTGGACAACAACTTTTGTCATAATCACAGCAACAGTCTTTTGGGAAAAGCCAGCTTAATAATGGACAATGTGCCAAGAGAGCCTGGAGAAATCCTACAGACATAGAATTCTGCGAAAACAAAATACATACGCAACATATAATACAAATTGAAGTATAATGTTAAATATTTAAAAATACATATATATATTATATATTACATGATTAAATTAAATTTAAAGTAATTTATGATTTTTTGCTATAAAAGAAATTAAAAATCTACTTTCTGCATTAATACTTACAGCCTCTTTGAGCATGACACAACCCACGACAACGACGAGTAGCAATACCGCACGCATGTTTAGATTTGCCTACTTAAATTTGCTTCGACTTCTGGTGCTTTGATACAGAATTATGATGCTACAGCGTTTTTATATCGAGTTCTGAATGTTAACCTATATTTCTTACTATTGATATTGGATAATACGTTTTTGTAACTTATCTTGCAATTATACTTACAATTTGTTGCAATTAGATAGATTCGTTACACACAGAATGCGTCAACGCGTTACGCGTGGCAAGATACGACGCGATAGCCAATTCTCTGATCTGGAAGAGTCTAGTTACGCGCCGTTTCTTGCCACGCGTAACACGTTGACGCGTCCTATGTACAACAGACCTAATTGAAACAAAGCATAACTGCGAGACAAGTGGTTACACAAAAGCGTATTATCCGATAGCAATGGTGAGAAATAGGTTAACATTCAGAAACTCGGTATAAAAACGCTGTAGCATCATAATTCTGTACCAAAGCATCAGAAGTCGAAGATAAGCAAATCTAAACATGCGGGCGATATTGCTATTCGTTATCGTAACTTGTGTTATGTTCGAAGTGGCTGTAAGTATTAATATAGAAAGTAGATTTTTAATTTTTTTTTGTAGCAAAAAATCATAAGTTACTTGAAATTTAATTTAATTACGTAGTATATATTACATATATATATATTTCTTAAAATATTTAACATTATATTCGAATTTGCATTGTATATTGTGTATATATTTTATTTTCACAGAATGCTACACCAGGATTTCTCGAGGCTATGGTGGAACATTGTCCATTATTAAGCTGGCTTTTCCCAAAAGATTGTTGCTGTGATCATGACAAAAGTTGTTGTCCAACCACGACTACCACCACCACCACCACCACCACCACCACCGCTGCCACCACAACCGCCGCCGCCGCCGCCAGCACATAAAATGCGAGCATAAAACACGGCAGCTGGCAACGAGGCGCAAACATAACTCTATTATTTACACCGTAGAAATAAAAAAAATGGAAGAAGTGGGGGTAACTTGTTAAAATGCAAACTTTGTTATATATACCTTAAATGTTATATTAGTATTGTGTTATTTCAGATCTTACTGTTAATATTAATAAAATTACTGTTAAATCGATTTGTCAGTGTATTACGTAACGCAATCATATATCATTATCCACATAAAACGATTATTGTAAGGATTACAAAAGGCTTAATGATTATTTGGTGATATATAAGTGTAGAGGGATAGTAAAAAATGGAGTATAGCAAAATATAAGTGCTTAGTTCTTATATTCTTTGTTCAGCTTGATATCTTATACATATATCCCTGTTTGGGATATCGGCATTTTTAGCGGGCGAGATTTATGCTTACAGCATACAAAAAGTGCAACAGGCCTTAAGTACTGACAGTTCTATGGAAGGTCAAGTTATTCTGCACTTTTTCAAGTGTGCGACATAGATGATAAAATTGTTTTGCATTCATAAAGATGTCAGAGTAACACATACGCGTACCTAAGAGTGTGTATATAAATTACAAACAAAACGACACAAAACGCGCCCTTCACTTATAAAAATACAGATGTTCTTTATTTCAAACCGTTCCAGACCGTTGCTCGTATTCAAATGAACAGCTAATATACAATGTTAAGATGAATTATATTTTGTATCAGTTTTATTCGTCGGAATATAATTTTTTATTATACAGACTGTCAATCTTAAAATTATTTAATTAGTGAAAGAAATACATATATTCTTAACATAAAATAGGGAATGCTATCAAATCATTTTATATAAAAAATCCACTATTACATTTATTAATGTTACATTTTGTTGGATTATACGTTCAATAAATATGAATTTTTTTTACGCTCTTATTAATAATATTGGATTATATGATATGCAAGAGAACAGAGAAATGACGAAAAAATTATCATTGGCGATTCATATAACTTACATTCGTATAAGCAATATTATTGTTGTGTGTGTGAGCACAAATTATAATATTTCTTTATGACATAACGGATTTAAATGTCAAAATTATATAATTACGATATTTAAATGTCACATGAAAAGGTACAATTTCCCGATAACTCGGCTGCTGCATACAAATTGCTGACGTCTTTTTTTCTCCCCATAAATCAAGTCGAAGAAAAAAATTCTCGGTCATCCATTATCTTTCAATGATAGTCAGTGCTACCGTTGACTATGAAAGCTGTGTAAACTTGTCGAATAAACAAACATTTTATACAATAAAGTTTCTCAAGCACGGAGCGTGCCGCAATTAAGTCGTCATCGGCGATGGAATCCTTGACCTTATCGAAGGCGAAGAAAATGCGAAAGAAAAAAGAGGAAGACGTATGCAAAGCAGGGTTACGTAGTCTCAGTTGCGGCGCTTAACTGCGCCAAACTCTTCTCGCGGTGCCGCGGGGATGGCGAACTACTACTACTACTACTACTACTATTACTACTACTACTACTACTGATGCTACTACTGCTACTACTACTGCTACTACTACTACTACTACTGCTGTACTTTTTCCGCTCCCTCCTTGCGTACTCACGTGCACGCCTCACGACGCTTTCATTCATAATTAGAGAAAAAACAGAGAAGTAGCGAGAAAGAGCGCGCCATCTCGGAAGGAAGCGAGGAAAGAAGAGGAAACGAGATGCGCGAGAGCGAGCGAGACGAAAGGAGCGAGAGAAGCACAGTATGGCTCGCGTAGTGGAAAGAAAGAGTCAATGAAGAAAGTGGCGTAGTAGAGCGGGGGTTCGGGTTGGGGGAGGGACAGGGGTTGGTGCTCAATGAATAAGAGAGTAAGAGCGCGAGGATGCTGGCGGATAAGGACGGAGGAGCCAAATGGTGGCAGAGATGGCAGGCGAGGTAGAGGGTGAGCTGAGACGCGGCGAATCTTAAAGACTTTCGCCGTTCTGTTAATTTTCTTCTCAAAGTGGGTTAAATTATTTTACGACTTTCAACGCCAGTTTCTCACCACAGACGGCTCTCTCTCTCTCTCTCTCTCTCTCTCTCTCTCACTCTTGTCTCTTCCCCTCTCTCATTCTTTCATCCGGTGCAATGCGCGGCGGCGTCACGTGCACTTAGCGAGGCTTATTTTCTCGTTGGATTTATCGTTTTCTTTCACCGCGATTCGTGTTCCTGTTTTCTTTCGCCGTTCCCGCGAATTCCGCGACGTGTGGGAACTTTTTCATTGGACTTTCGTCTGCTGCTCCAACTTGTTGGTCATCTAATATTTCATTTTAAGATTAAGTGAAACGGTACTCAGATCTTCGATAGTTATCTTTCACAATGATTTTTAATAGCACACTATTAAATTTAGAACAATTTTAGAATATATTATCTCAATCGCAAATAATGTAATTTATTTATATTTATTGCTTGTTTATATTTAACAAATTTGAAAAATAAAATTTAACTTACATTGTATATAAGAAATATTTCATTAGTCTCATAAATGTAAAGATAAAAATATGTAGGAAAAGTGTTACAACAAACATAATATTTCTCAAAATTATTTTATTGATGAAATCACTATTTTTATGCAAATGTTATATAATGTTGCAAAATAAACCTATAAAATATAATATTAATAGTAATTCTACAAACAACACGTTTCCAAGTAATTTATCTCATCTAAAATTCACTTAACATTGCATCATAAAATGTTGCATTAATAAGTAAACTCTCCCGCAACGCTTAAATAAAAAAAAGATCTTCCATCGACTAACCGGAATCTTAAATGGGAATCTTTAAACACGCGACTTTAAGCTCTAAACGCTTAACGAGCAAAATTAGGTGACGAGAGTTGATAGTGAAGCCGTAGAGATTTTCTCGGGAAAGTGCACGCCACTTCCGCCGACTTCCGTTTTAAATAAATTCACCGCCGTAGCCGGCCTGATATTTCCGACGAGAGAAAACTTAGCCGCCGCTGAGAACTTTATAAAGTTTCTCCATTTACTTGTGCAAAAAGGAACAAAGTGGTGCCGGCAAACAGAATCATGCCTCAAAACGTAGTCTTCGACCTTCAACACCTTTCCCGCGCGTAAACGATGCGATCATTTCCGGCCGGTATTCGGGACTCTTTATTTGCGCCCGAATATATGAACTAAACTATTATGAGCAAAGAAATTTTTTATCCAACACATTTGTCGAGTTCTTTATCTAAAATGGTTACAAATTTTTATAAAGATAGTAATTATCGTGTATAAGCCACGATAACATCTCAAAGAATTTATTTCAAACATTTGCTTTTTATTGAAATAATTTTCTTCCGAATAAATTTTTTCTCGTAGAAAAGATTGTTGAAGATATGAGAGCAAAAACGTGGACAGTGGCGAGAAGAAGCAAACACGCGCGAACGTATATACACACACACGCATGCATTGCACGCATTCACGCACACGTGCGGGGGGGATCGGTCGAGGCCCGCGCCGGCCAATGGCGTTTCACCCCCGTGCCGAGGGTGGGTCGCCATAGCAACCCCTCGCCATGCCACATATACGCGCGCGTAGAGTCACGTATACATGTATACGTGCACCACTCGCGTTGGGCGCTTTCGTGAGTGAGTCGAGGGATATAGGGGGAGGACGACGAAGGAAGAGAGTACTATGGGGGAGGATGAGGACGGCCACGGGAGGAAGAGAGGGGAGGGGGATACCTCTTCCACCCTTGGACAAGCCCAATCGATCGAGGTGTGCTTCGGCCGGACGAAACTCACCCTCTCTCGGCCCGCCTCCCCCGATCCACCGCTACCATCTACCCAACTTCCACCTACATCCTCCTTTCCCCTCATCCATCCTTCGAAGCGGCGGTGCCTGTTATTTGAATGAGGGGCTGCCGACGGTGGTCGGGGTTGAATGTGACAGAGTGCCACCCCCGAGGGCCTCTCCCGCCGCCCGTGGAAAGTGCGGCGAGCGAGTCCCATCTCTCTTCCCCCCGCTCTTTTCCTTCTATCTCCTGTCAGTCTTGTTCTCTTATGCTCTTACCTTCTCTCTTTCTCTCTTACTGTCTTCCTCTCTCTTCCTTTTCATTCGCCCTCTTATTCTCTCCTTTGATTCTCCACCTCCCTCATCCCCTATACCTGACGCTGCCACCTCCCGTTCAAGCATAGGACGGCTCGCGCGGAGGTTACGGGGGGACCCGGCGGGGGTGGCGTGGACAGAAATCAATATAAGACGGGCCTCCACGTACTCCATCCCTCTCCTATGTAGCCCTCGCTCTCGCCCTCTCTGCCCTCTCTCACCCTCTCATCCTCTCTCTCGTTCTCTAGCTCTAACCCCCCGGCTGTCCCCCTTCCACCTTCTCTTACCTCTTCAACCCCAACATTCCTCATCCTCTCTACCGCACCATGTTCCCTCGAGGGTGGACTAGCACACATACACATGCACATACACACGTACACATGCATAAACATACGGCTGTACATGTACGGAAAGCACCAACGCGCTAGCAAACCAAGCATTTCTGTACAGGGTGTGTTTCGCTATGCAACGGGTGACCCATGAGTGCTGCTGGTGCTAGTGGCATGGGATAAATTTGTTTACTAGGTAAAACTGATAACGATAAATTTATGTAAAATAACAATTCCTCAGCACTACTTTATATTCGGTTTGGAAATTTAACGTGCTAATATTCTCATCACATCATTTAGTACATTATAAAATTTTTGTTACAAGCATTATCAGTTAATTCTGATTTGAAATCGATTTTTATTTGATCGATATGTCTATTAATTTCAATTATATTATGTTATTTTCAAGAATATATTTTGCAAATATGTATAATGTTTGTACATACCTCAATGAAATCCTGATCCGTTTAATGTATCTTTAATGGTATTCTTTATAAAATTGGTAACGTAATAATCGGATAAAAATCAGTACGAAATGAAGATGAGTCGACGGTATTATCCATTCCTAACCATGTTCCAGAAAAAGTAGAAAACCGATAAGTCCTGAGCGACACGAATTTCTGGCCGAGCGACACTTTGCAGACACCCGTTTCGTCGTGGTATATAGGATCGATAGAAGGACAGCAAACGTGTGGGGAGAGTGGAGTTCGTATCCTGCGGATAAGGGAACGGCATCCATAAATTACGACGCAACTCTGCAGGGTAAAAGTCCTGTACGAGAGACCTCCTATATACGGCTGAGGTCCCTTCCACCCGCCTCCTTCCTTCTCCCCGTTCCTCACCCCCGTCTTGGCTCTTATTTCCACCCTTGGCATCCGACACTCAGCCCACGGTCGTCCTTTGCCGGAGACGACCCTCCTCCCCGGTCTCCAGGCCCCAGGGAGGGCTAAGGGTAGGCGTGCTACGGAACTATAAATTTTATCGTTAAGTTGTTTAGACCCCGCGGTCCGCAAACTGCCGAGCCGTTCTACGTTATCCCCCTTTGGGTCTCCTTGGCCCCCAATCCTCTGCTCGCGTCCCTTCGTCTTCCTACCTTCTTGCGCCGGGGGTTGATTCCGAAGACTCACTTTCTACCAATTTCTCTGCTCTCAGCCTCCGATCCCGCGGGGTCCACCGATACTTCAGCCATGTATACGCTCGACGGAACGTACAACTGAAACGACTGAGCGAAATCGTATCTTTCCTGGAAGCGCCATTCTATCGGCAGGAAGCTCCTCGACGATCGCGATGATCGAATTCCTTTTGCGCGCGAAGTCGATCCCTTGGAAAGGAACCACTCTCGTTCTGTAGAGAAGTAGTGGTAGCCTCTCATCTGATCGAATTTGATGTAGAATTTCTATATTATAGCATTAAGAAAGTAAAATATGTTTTAGAATCTTCCGTGCAAATTTAGACTTGTTTGATGCCTTAATGGCACGTTTTGTAAAAGAGAGCAGATCTATAAGATTAATATAAACATTTTATCATATGATTTGATATCTATTTTTTTTCAATAATTTAAATTCTAGGATTATTTTTTAAGATAAATATTACTTATTTTGTATATAGGTTACATTTTGTATATATGCCGAGCTTATCCAAAAGTATTTAATTATCATGACAGCCATATTAGGCAATGCAATTTGAAGTACTCCATTATATTTGTTGTGAATAGGAAATTTCGATTCAGACTTTGTGACATTTTTCCAAGGACCCTTTTAATTATTTTTGGTAATCTCAAATATTGCACTTATCGGATCATATAAAAATCTCGTGCTATCGTCACTTTCTGTATAGACTAAGCAGATTTTCTTCAAAAGAGACGCTCCGTAAAACGTGCAAGATCCCCAAATGAGTGGAAATATTCCATGTGCTATACGGGTTCAGAAAGAAACAAAGAAACCCGCGTCGTCGTCGGAGGGTTATCACGTAGATGTATAAGGGAACAAGAGCGGACATGGGGCTGACGGTGGTGGGATGCCGAAGTCTGCCGAACAGTCAGAGGGTGGCGAAAGAGGGTGAGTTCGATTCCGCGAAAACTGTACGTTTTTCTCGCCGATAGAATGGCTGGGACGTCACCTGAATACATTATGTGTTTTCCACCCCTGGGGCTAGGATATTGAAATTTTTAATATCGAGGGCTGGCGACTGAGAAAGAGGTGGAGGATGAGAGGCGGACGGACGGAGCCAAATGTCTATGGCTTCGTGAGGCATCCCTCGTGTAACCACCCTCCCCCATGGCGATCCCTTATTTTGCTGTCGATATAGCTGGCTACCGATATATTTTTACATACGAGCGCGAATATGTATATGTGTATACCCACTTGAGCGTGCAAGTACGTCGCCACTTGCACGTTTTATTGCATTATTGTTGGTTGTCTCTTGTGGATGCTGCGAACGAGAGTCTGAAGTGGCAAAAATAACGAAATATTATTTTAACGAAAATATTCTCGAATTTAATCCTGAATTGTAAATTATAATTGAACAAATTGTAAAATAATTTTTTAAATATTTATTTTATTTTAGTTTTCGATGAAAACGCATATATAATTGAATGAATAAAAAGAATTTGAAAAGCTGTCATGAAGAAAGTGATTTATGTAGTTTGAAATATGTCTTTCGAAGATTTTGACAATGAAACTCATTTATCTTTGACAAGAAATCTTTTTCATTCTCGAAATATATATAAAGCAGACTGTATGCACAGTGAAAGTGGCCACAAGAGAAATAAATGTATTAGCCTAAAGAAGTAGATGGGAAGAAGTCTCGTCAATGGGACTGATCTAAGTTAAAAAAAGGTAACCTTTGCCGACCACGACCAACGGTTCTCCACGTGCCGCTTTGAAAAGAATCTACGATTCAGTTTCGCTGGAAATGACGCAGGTGCCCGTTAGTCCACATACTCGACGCCGCCATCTGATCCCTACAAGATCGTTGAAAACGTTAGTACGTTTCACGATGACCTACATCTCGACCGTCCGTGTCGTCCTCCGATTGTCCTAGTTGTCTACCTGGACGCTCTGTGCCCGGTGGACACTCCGATAATTTGGACTTCTCTGACCGGTACGCGACGCGATCCTAGGTCTACCAAACTCAGCTTAGATCAGGCCACCGAAGTGGGCCAGGCGCGTGCTAGCAACCCTTTCCGCGCGAAATTTCAGGGTGCGACCGGGTTGCCCCGCGTCGGATCATCCCTTGACCCTGGGCGTGCGGCCCAGCCTCGGGCCCCTTCGGTGGTCAAAACAGGCGGAAACATGGCCTGACCCTCGTATATCATGAGTCGCCAGAAGATTTTACCTCTGCTGGGCGTTGACCAATTAAAAGGAAATTTTCGACGATCGAATTTTTTATTCTTTCAATTTAATTTTCATATTATTCACAAGTTAATTGTAACATAACAGAATCAATTAATACAGTGAGAAAAAATATTCTAAATTTTAATAAAGATTTATTTTAATAGTGCCAACTAAACGTTTATTTACAGTAAATAAATATTTACTTAATAAAAAGAAATGATAATTAAATCGAATTAATGTATCAAATAGATTTTTACATTTAGCAAATATTTACTTGGCACTATTCAAAGGAATGATTTATTAAAATTTAATATATTTGTTCAGTAATTAATTTTTATATTGTTTTAAATGAAAAAATATTTAATAAACGAATATTTTTGATATTATATTTGTGATAAAATAATCATATATGTTAAGTAAATCAGATAAAGAGTTAAATACTACATAATTCATTAATATAAATTAATACGAATTATACGTATATATAAGAATAATGTCAACACTAATATTATGATTTAAATCAATTAGAGTGTAAAATATATGCAATGCAAAAATTAGTTCTAAAGCATTGAAATATTTATATATATTTAGTATTGATATATTCGATTATTTTATCAAATTTCTTGAGATGCTATATTTTATTTTATTACACTATTGTTACCATTTTCTTTATATATTCTTGAAGTAATGTGGTGTATAAAATTTTCTGGGAGTATGTACAAAATAAAATTTACATACCTTTGTAAATACAATGTTATATTTATATAAAATGGAGCTTGTCCTTAGTCATTGCATCATGAACATCAGACTGTTCCTTTTAACTTACACGAAAGCGTATTAACTTTTCGTAACCGCTACACTAAACCACGGTTGTCTGTAAACATGAGTAAGTCATTACGGTATCACAAAATGGAGATATTAGAATTAATAATATATACTAATATTCTAAGAATTTGTTATAATTCTTATAATATTTGTTATAATACATCATCTAAATTAATTATAATACTTATAAGAATTAGTTGGAATTAATATGATATTATAGACCAAACGAATATTTTTGGATACGATTAAAAACTGATGATTGCGCGCGAGAAGTAATGTTATCTATATAAATGCCTCTTATATCTTTTTAAATATAAAAATTCTTCAATTTCTTTTATACAAAAACAAAATATGAAAATCTTCGTAAGATTTTGCACATTATGACATGTTTAATACTAAAAAGGCTGAATAAATTCATGCTTTTTTTTCTCCGCTATGCATCTACACGGTAGCGGATGATTTTATTCAGCAGTGGTACCCCGGCCGACTGGGGTACGATGTTGACGACGACGTTGCCCGGGTTGTGGCGTTCGTGCTCTCGTTACAGCGCCTCCACTCTACGAGATTCAATATTCTAACCAAAATCCCCGGGGCAACGGAAGGAGAGGGCCGGGGATAAGGGCGGTCTCTGTGAGAAACGGGCGAGGAGGTGAAGCGGTGGTGGTTCGCATAGGGGGTGTACGGGGCAAAACTTTCTAGGCGTGCAGCCACGGGAACGTTCGCTCGACATGCACCCGCGAACGTGAACGGGAGGCGCATCCGGGACTAAAGTTTCCCGAGTAGAAACGACGTTGCCGATGTCGACCCGTCCTCGTTGACGGTAAACTCGCACGGTCCGCACACGAGAGCTCCGAGAGGACGAGGATGACTTCACGAGCGAGTTAGTTGACGGACTCGACGTCGCTGCATCGTACAGCTACCGCCAGGAATCCAGGCCAAGGGAGAAAAGAAATTTTTAGTTTTTCCTCTCACGCCTTTGAGGAATTCAAAATAATGGCGGACGCGACAATCGGACATCAAGAATCGGAGGCATAGTTGCCTCCTGTATAGTTGCCTCAATGATTTTGTTAAAAAAAATAGCTTTTCTCGCATTTTAATTCTGATTTTAATTTTGGTGACTCTAAAAACAATTATATGTTTAAGAACCATGTTATAATATTCGTTTTATGTAAGGGAAATTTTGTTATTGGCATGTTCCATTATCGAATGCCTTTTCTTTTCGAGCGGCGTTTCGAGCTAAGAAAATTGATAATTATTTCAATGTAAAGCCATCAACGTAGTTCAATATTTGGAAGGCTTTTAAAAAACTTATTTAAATTATTGTCGATTCTTTTGTGAATGTGTACACATGTTTCGTTCGTTTAATTTTTTTTAATGCGCGCTACAACATCTGAATCTCAGGACGAGTCTTGCGAAATCTTTACTACGACAATCACAAATACATCTGCAAAGTGCAAAATCTCGTTTAATACTAATGGAGCTTGCGCGTTGAATTAGCCGGGCTCGCACGATGAACATGCATACACATTTGCGCGCGAATTCGACGATTTCTCAAACATACGCGCAATATTTCTTACGTCAAGAAAAACTCGAGACTAAAGTACGACGAAAGCTCTTCCTTTCTGAGTTTCCTCTTCCTTTTTACATATTTCTACAGCATATGCGTAGCTCATATCGATATACTTCTCGTATTCACCCTCATCGAACAACCAATCGAAGTCATGGGTTCTATCGGTGAAAATAACAGTGTCACGATGCGATGGTTCAAATATAAGAAATATCTTCTACTTTTATCATTCCCCATATTTCCGAAATTCGATGCCTATCAGAGGTTATAAGCAAAATGCTGTCATCAAATACGTATATGGATAATATTTTATCGGTTATGTCACTAATTACGTGTAAATATTTGTTCTTCATAATTATATATTTCCATATTTCGGTTAAAATTAAAATAAAATTTCTTTTATCCTAATTTTTGTAGGTAAATCTTTGATAGTTGAATAGAATCATGTTTTTCAATTTACTCTTTTAACGAGTGAGTTTATTGTAACTGCAAAAAGATGAAAATAATGATAAAAACATATAAGATAGTACATTTTTTTTTCACCGATCACACTTATATTAATGTTCTTCTAACCTTTTTTTCTCTGACAGTTGTTCTATTTAATTCCCTTCAAGTTCCCAATCGAGCTCACCGATTGTATCGAAACAACGAAGGTAGAATAATTTTGCAAGGGAGTGGTGAACACTTTACCATCGACTGTACACCTCGGAAGTACATATAGAGTCTTCCCTCTGTACAGAAGGAAAGGCCTGGGGCTATGGCTTCCCATCTTACTTCGGTCTTGTCCTCTCTTTTCTCCCCGTTTCGCCCTCCGGCGACTACCTCTCCTCCTTCCTTTCTTTCCCGTCGTCCTCCCCTTCCGTCTGGTTGCGCGTGCATGCTACGAGATATGGATAACAAAATGCACCGGTGATGGTGCACGCTCGTCCGTTACAGAGCGCCGTAAACTTTTGATGTGAAGCACTCGAAGATCCCCCACGTGACCTCGTTTCTTTAACGCCCTCTGATGCGACGTAGGGCTCTTTGAGCATCCTGCAGGAAGGTTGGCTGCGAGGTATTGGTAAGAGGTATCAAGATTCGGACGCATTGTGTAAAGTCAAAAGTTATTTCAGATATGCACAAAGTTACGATATTTGTAATATTGATTCCTATACGTGCTCTATTTGCATAATTTGGAATCCGTTCTTTCATAGACTTATATAAAATTCAATCTATTTAATAATTATAATGTTTATCAATAAATAAGAGAAGATAAGGAAAAAGAGTAAAGAAAGTTCATAAGCGACAAATGAATCATATAATTTAATAGAAAATGATTGTAAGACATACATAGGTGTCTTAAAAGATTTTGATCTAAAAAATCAAGAAAAATTGTCTATTTTTCGCACAAAATGCACACAGTTCTTGAAATAGTTAGAAAAAATCAAATTTATTTTAAGAAATTCTATTATTCGATACCAAGATTAGTTATGCATCAAAGAATAAAATAATTTATAGCGAAAACACTTCTATTTTAAATATTTTTGAAGTCTCTTAAAATCGTGAAATAGAAGATGAGCAAGTCGAATAGCTGAAGGCTGTCCCTAATCAGTATTTTGATCTCAGTGGAGCGATACATGTCGCTATTGCGCGTCAGGAATGAAGCGAAAAAATCCGTCGGTTATCCGACAGGGGGAAACACCCTTGGTGCTCCGGATTTAACGTTTAGCGCGACTCTAATGAGGTGCGTCCGCGCACTCCTGTCGTAACCCGGTATTTCTGCGTCAGGTAGACGCGCCCGATTTTTAATAGGGCATGTTGCTCTCGCGCGTTCTCCTTTTTTTCAATCTGTCCTCACTCTGCGCGACCCAGCAACCCTTTTCGTCTCTTACCTGAGGACGTCCTAGGTAGGTAGGTAGGCAGATAACCCGCGATCTGGGGGCCCCCAAGGGGTGAAAGCACCGCGCCGAAAAGTGTCCGCGCGCCACGCCGTCGAGATTGAAATTCAAATGAGACCGCGAGGATATTCTAATTCCGTGCGGCAACCCCTTTTTTGCATATCGGGACCCACGCAGCTGCCATCGGGGACCCAAATTATATACATCGCCTTTTCCATTTCCCTCTCCGCTCGCTGCAGCTCGCCTCTCTGTTTTCCTCATTTGCCAAGCGCACATTTTTCGACACTACATTTGCGTGCGATCTGCAACAATCGAGATTCGATAATAGAATTCAAATTCGTCGATGTATCCAAAGGTTACTTACGGGGACCCGGATTAAATCCAGAGCGCCATAAATCCGCGACTTATGCTGTGAATTATACCGTTGCTTAATGTTATGCGCGGTGTAACAATCTTTGCTTCTGGAAATTTCAATAAAGTAAGATCAACATTTTATTTTATTACGTTGCAGTAAATGAAGGATGTTAGATACATATTTTCAAAATGATAACAAAATTATGAAAAAATTACAGATTATTGTAAATCACATTTAAATATAATACGAGAAATTTGACGACAGTTTACTATCTGGATCATAAGTCATTTTAATAAATAGTAGTAGTTTTTTAATTTGTACTCGAATAAAAATGTATAGAAATGTATTATAAAATAAATGACAAAAATCTCAATTTTTTAATATAAGTATATAATTGTATTCTCAAGATTATTTACGTATAGAGAGTCACATTGCGATGAACTAGTTGCCTAGTAAATAAACAAAATATTTATTTGTTCTATATCTTTGTAACTAATCAGTGAATCACAATGAAACTTTGCATAAGTTACTTTTGAATATTTAAAGAACTTACTTAAAAAATTTAGTTTTTATTATCATTTTTAAAATTGTAATTTATTAACAATAAAAATAATAACAAATAAAATAAATAAACAACAAAAATGTTATTAAATAAAAATATAATCTCATTCACACAATTTTTATATGTATATAGTTTATTTGAAGTGTAAATATTAAACACATTTTCAAATTTAATTTTCTTTGCAGGAACTGTACGTGTGATACATCCTTAAACATGTTTTATGCGAATCCAGTTAATCTCAATAACATTTTATGTAAAAGTATATAAATATAAATAATAAATGGAATTCTATTAACAACGACAGTTTTATTTAAAATACGAATTTAGAATAAAATAGGAACAATTTTGAAACTTAAGATTTTATATCAAAATGATTATAAATGCCGAAGATAATAAACTTACAATAATTTTTTCTATAATATTGCTAAATAATATGTGCTTGAAAAGTGTAGTTTAAAAAAGCATACACATAAAAAGAATAATATTTTCTGCATTTATTTTGTACATTATGAATATTTTTATGAATATACAGTTTTGCAACGCTATTAATTTAAGATATATAAGTTATTTTACAACATAAAAATTATTTCACTTTTTTATTTAAAAACGCCTTTTTCATGACAAGTTTTTATTTATAGATATTCTACTTTGTTTCTCGCGCATCCTATCAACTCTCTCGTCTTTTGAGCTTTATCTATATCTTTTTCCTTTTTATTTTTCGTACTTTTGCACGATGTTTTCGATAGTGTGCTATCCGCGACAATCGCGAAACGACAATATGCAAATCTAGTGATGTACCTAGGCTCGAGGTTTACCGGTTACTTCAAAGGAATTCAATTGATTTCGCGTAGCAAAAGATAAAACAAGGAAGTTGCAAATGCGAAATAGTATCGTTGATAACATCACGATTAAAAACGAAAAAAATGAATTTATAAAATGATCTATATATTACATTGAGTACTAGACCTTTTTAAGTCTATGTTTTTGTATTTAATAATTGTTAAATTAATGAAACTCTGTCATGTGTTAAAATAAATTTATTTATGACATTTGTTTGTTTTTTATACTAAATATTTTCATAATTTTATTATGAATTTTACGAACTATATTGATATTGATGGAAGCAAATAGAACGTCTAATTGAGAGCATTAAGTATAATTTACTTTAAATATAAAAATGTCTTCGCCAGCAGAAATTCTTGTCAGAATATATTCTTACGGAAACACCGGCGCCGTTATGGAAATCGATTTTCATCCTGCCGGAAGTAATGACCGAACGCCGGAGAGAGAAGTCCATTTCCGGCTGGACCGGAGTGATCTTTGGACAGGCAAGCGCGAAGAGAAGAAACGTCGAAAGATGAAATCTCTCGTTGATATTTCGAAGCGTCGGTCGTTATTCCTGAATAATATGATGTCGGAAGAACGCTTTGTTTAGTACCTCGTCGCGAACCTGGGAAGATTTATGATTGCGACGAGAACTTGCCTCGATAAAGTGTACAAGCCGCGCTTTTAAAATGACGGCGGGTGTTTGCCGCGTCGTTATATCAGGTTGTGAAAATTACAGAAAGAAGTGAGTCTCGTTTGTCGCTACAAAATAAAGCCGGAAAAAGAGCAACCGTATTATTTCTTATTATTTTACAATTTTTAAATTATTATTTATTACGTATATATATATGTGTGTGTGTATATTTATATTACTTGACAAATAAGTAGACAAAAATAATTAAAGGTTGACGACTAATATCCGTTTATGGGCAATTCGCAAAATTTCACCATTAAAATGAAAAAAAAAATCTATTTTAAGATTTTTTCGGTATATTAAAATTTCAGAGAAGCTATAAATAAAATGATCAAAATTTTTACTATGAAAAATTGAATGATTGATAAACAAAATTGGAAAAACTATGAAGTTATCAAACTAAACGGCGCGGCAGCGCCAAACGAGAATAAGGTAAGGCGTATCGAGAGAAAAAGTGGAAACGGGCTAAGAAGGAGTCTGTCGCTTTGCATAATCAAATCCCACGACAATGTACTAGAATGCGAAGTGCACCCCTTGTAGCGCCGAGAGGGTGAAACCTCGCCGCGAACACGCGAGGCCTCCGAAAAATGCAGTTCGCCCTTTTACAATTGCTACATGGACTGATGGACCCCGCGCGGTCATAAGAAGGATTCTTCACGGGATGCCGTTGGCGCAACCACCCCTCGTAGTGGAATTCCGGGAATAAACCGGAAACACCCACCCATTCTGCGCGCGCGAGATCCCATGAATCCTCACGGCAATGAGCGTAGGGGTAACTCAGGGTAGCCTCCGGCACAATCAAAATGGAGCTCTTGTATATTGACTGTGCAACATATTCAGACTTGTGGAGGTACTTGTGAATAATGATTCTATCTTTGGCGCGGAGCTAAAAATCGACACTAAAAGTCGTCCGACGTTGCAGAATACAGCGACTGTTTCGTATAACATTAAATGGGATGAAGTAAAGTAATGCGAGGAACTTGATGTGTTAACTTTTAAAACTTTTTAAATCAACGTATTCATTAAAATTATAGCAATATAAGATTAAAGTTGCCAGTCTTGGATAATGAGAATATGACAGTATATAGAATGTCTACTACAGAAAATTACTTTCTGTAACAATTTCTGGTATATGTCCAAGTTAAACTATTATAATAACACATTATAATAATAATACAATATTATTATTATTATTATATATTAAACTATCATAATAATATAATACTATCATGATAATAATATTTATTATGAATTTTTATATCTATTATAAATTTTTCTCTATTTTTCTTTACGATTTAAATAAGCATTTCTACAAATTAATAACTACAAAATTTATAACATATAGGAAATTAATTCAGCTTTATAAAATTAATAATCAACATATTCTTTATTTACTTGCATAAATTTTAAGTTAAATATACTAATAGAAATATTGCTAATTAATTTGATAATTGTTATGTATTTAAACTTTGTTTGGACAACGTAATTTTTAAATGATTGCATCCTCGTTGAAAGAAAACTATACAACCATGATGTGAAATGTACCCCACGAAATATTTGGCGTATTTGGAAAACAGCGGATGCTTCGACAGGGAGAAAAAAACCCTACGGAATTCCGTAAGAACTGGAGGGTGGCTAGCGAAGGGTGGCACGCAGCCCGTCGTCAAAATGGACGGGCTAAGCCCGTATAAGTCTAACGGGATTTTCGATCGTAGGTGGGCGGGTGAGTGCAGGCCGCAGTCCGGGGATGAGAGGGAGTTGAACCGAGGGGGTGAGCGCGATAGAAAGGGTGAGAAAGAGACAGAGAGAGAAATAGAGCAGGTAAGGGGAGTCCTTCAAGATGGCGGCTATAAGGGATGGTTTAGGGCGCGTGAGGGTTGCGGGTGAGGCAATATATCAGAAGGAGACCCTTCTCGAGGGTTGCTTCGCTCCCGACCGATGGTGGCCGTTACCACCCCCTTTTCTCGTACTCCCCCTTTTTACTTCTCCTTCCTCTACTCCGTTTTCCTTGCCACCTTCTCCTCCTTCTCCTCCTCTTTCTCCCTATTTCTCCCGCATCTTTTCTCACTCCGTCCCTGGCACCCACTCGATCACGACCACCCCCTTAACTCGGCCCCGTACAGCCCCCGGGTCCGTTCTGGAAAGTATAAACGTCACTGGAGACTGATGGAAATGGACGAGATGAGGGGGAAACGGACGATTGGGAAATGGTGGAAAATCGAATGGGGGAGGATGAGAGAGAAAATACGAAGAAACTAAGAGACTGTGTCTCGTACTCGTTGTTGCTTGGGAGAGTTGGAAATTCGCATGATTTCTACACAGCAACTGTTTTATTTTTTAGATGAAGTACATTAGAAATATTCTGCCGGAAATCGAAAATGGGATTTCGACTATTGATTGCATCAAACATTATGGAGATAGGAATATATTTTACGTATGAATTTTCGAAGTTTTAAAGATTGTCTTATATCCATATAGGTAATTAATTTATGATATATGATTATTTACAAAAAATTATTATTTTATTAAAGGATTGTTTTTATTTAATAATAAAATCTTTATAACATGCACTAAAGTATGTTTTAGCTGTTGAAATTATTCCACTATCGCTATAAATAATAAAATTGTTTTTTCATAAAGCTGACATTAAATTTATATGCAGTTATCATTACGTTATTTTTATTATTAATAAAGTTAGGGACATATTCTAAAGCTTAACAGCTATATAATATAAATACCAAATATTTATTCCGTTTTATAATGAAATTGTTGAAAAAAAAGCATACTTTATTGAATAAACGAGTGACATGAATTTTTCCGTAATTCTGCGTAAAGAATGAACATCACGAGTCGGTTCCTTTTTACTTTGAATTGAGCTCAAGATGAAAGTGCAACTTGTCTCGCGTTTCGAGCATAGAAAACGCGATGTTTAAGTACCCCGAGACGCCCGCATTTTCCCGCCTCGTGACTCGAAACGAGCGGTAATGAGCGTCGATTTTTTGCTCAACTATATGGTATTTTACACTCGCATCTTCTTGTGCACCTTTTTCGTATAGTATTTGTGAAAGGAATAAAAAAAATATGTAAAACTAATTGTGTGAGGAAAAAATATATTAAAAATTTTTTACGTGATTAATTTTCAAAAATTCCTTTGTTTTAATCTATTCCCTGTCTAAATTAAATTACAATTTATTTTAGCAAATTAAAATAATTAATGGTTGTTTGTACTTTGTGGGATAGTAATAAAATTCTCGGTGTTCTATAAAAGTGTACAAATTGTAAACATAACATTTTGTTGTTAGTGTAAAAATATTGAATTTCTACTAAAGTAGAATAGTTTCTTTTCTTCTTCTTATTATCTTTCTTAACAGGATAGCAGTTACAGGAAAAATGATAAAAGGATCCTCTCTTTGGAGAACTGTCTTTCTTAACTTGCTAGTATCACTAAGAAAATTCTTTTTCCGACATACAAATCGCTATTCTTGCAGTCTTCTAGTCACAGTTCGAATAGATCTTTCTTTCTTTCTTTCCCGTCTAGACTTTTCCTGTCTTCAACTCACACGAAACATACAAGAATTGAAGAAATGCTAGCTGAATAAATATCTGAAGAATATCCGTGTGTATGTATACATATGAGTATCTATATATAATGTTACGTAAACAAATAATAAAATATTTATTCTTGATAAAAACTGAAAAATGTGAAAAATTATCCAGAGAAAGAAGATCGTATCACAGAATACTTCTGAAAAAACAAATTAATGTAATTTGAAATGAATAATTATATTATCTTGTACATTTAAAAAATTTAATTTATAGAGTTGATTATTTAACTCCAAAATTGTTAGTCATCTAAGAAAACGAGTTTTAAAATTCATTATTGTAATTAAGAGCAAGAAATCTGGAACATTTATTGCGGTGAAATAAAATAACTTGATAATACTTTTAAAATTAACTCTATTTTTTTTTCAACTAATTGTAAGAAGTATACGCGCGAAAACGGCGCGAAATCGAAAGGAGAATACTAAAACCGTTACGCTACGCAAACATGATAAAAAGTTATAGGCATAAAAAGCTCTGTAAAGTGTAAAAAGAAATAATGTTAGTGAACAACTTTACTTCTTCGATTCACTGTCTCTTTCATTCCTTAAATGCGCTAGGAAGCACTGCTGCGAAGCGAATAACAGGGAAAAGAAAGCGACGCGACGGAAGACACGATGAAAGTGAAAAGCACGCAGTAAATATCGAGCGTGTAATTCACTCTTTAAAGAACACTTGAACGATAATTAAGCCGACCTGCCAGCCCTGGTTGTGCTATGAAGCTGGAGAAAGAGAGTAAGAGACCTGAACAGCATGATGAGGAGAGGGAAAAGAATAGGCCATGGAAATATCAGGGAGAAAAAAGAGAGAGAAAGATAAAATACGAGCAAAGAAAAAAACAAAGAAAAATTAAAAAAGGAGAGATTTGAAGAAAAATGAAGAATGGGATGCAGAGACTGTTGCAAGGAGGATGAGTGTAAAAATCTTGTCTAGTTTTCTTTTGTAAGCTTAGCTTGCAAAGGTTTTCAGATATGTGCAGGACTGTTTTTAATTAGCGACCAAGTTATACTTAAAAATTGTGGCTGTAGAAAAAAAGCTCAATTTAGAATTTATTTATCCATCTGAGTGATTTTTCTTCTTTTTATTTTCCATTGCATTCCACAATTTTGAGATTTTTTAATTAGCAATTCCTATTCTAGTTAGAATTGTGAAACGTAGAAATTAATTATTGAATTATATATATATATAAATATTCTGTTTATTAAATATAGTGTATTTTATTTATAAAATAATTTAGTCTTTACGTCAATAACGTAAATTTGATAATTAACAATGTTTGACTGTTAAAGAAAACTAAATTAAGCACATCGTGAATTAAGATAGGCTCAAATTAAGATAAGCAAGACAAGTAAGGATATATAAAGAATCATCACTTTTTACTGCAGATTTACAAAAATTTTAGCATTATCTATCCAGCGTAAAATGTTAACCGTCTTACTGCACTTGGCACTATTGCCAATTTAACGGCTAGATCTTAATGGAGAGAAAAAGGATTTGAATATTGACCTTACTTACAAATGTCATTTTGCGCGTTTACTCCGAAGAATTCGCTGATTAATATCCGAAGAATACATTCGATTTTTGGCACATTCCTTTCTTCCCGTTTTAATAAATCATGAACATATTTTCGAAGTAATATCAAGTCCAATTTTCACTGAAAAGTTTATTACCAGGATTGTGCATACAGATAAGATTTTTTAATCGTTTAAGAATTGAAAAAATTAATGTTTATTTACAGTTCTAATTCTTTAAAAATTGCTTTTAATCGTTATTATATATCATCTGCGCATAATATATTATTAAAAATATTATATTTACAATATTTTATTTATTTCATTTACAGTTTTAACTACTTTTTAATTATTGCTATCAATAAATAAAAATTGATTCGTTCACAATTTAGTTGTTCATGTTTCCAACAATGTGATTCCAACAAAAATATTCCAACGGTAAGGGACGAAATAGGTAGTCTAAATAAATGAATGCAGTCTAACTCTTCGCCTAAATAAATAAAAGTAGACCGAAAGGGTGTCGGCTCCATGCATTTTTCCTTTTTTGTGTGGGGGTGGGCGAGTCAGAGCAGTAACAACGACAACGGCAACGACGGGAGTGGCGACGAGAGGGTGAGTCGTACTCAGCGACGTTTTATACGTCGTCGGGTTTCATGCGGCGGGGTAATTTTTTTATTAGCTTGAAAACCACTCGACCCGTCGTCGTCGACGTCGTTGTCGTCATCGTCGTCGTCGTCGTCGTCGTCGTTGTCGTCGTCGTCGTTGTTGTCGTCGTCGTCATCGTCGTAGTGTCGCGCACGTCGGTGAGATCTACCTTCGGAAAAAAGATCGACTATTCCTCGCGCGTTCGTGTGTCCATGTTTTTACTCTTTTCCTCCCACTATCGTCCATACCACCGTTACCACCCCAATTTGCTTTTCGCAGATTAATCACGACTTCCCTATCCACATTTTGCCCGTCAAATAGTAAAAAGAGCCACGCACTCATTTGTTTATCAAGTAGTTTTGCGCGAATTAAGAGCATGCTCGCGTGACTTTATTAACTTGCGCATCCTCATCCACTTCTCTTACTCCTCTTTTCATTTTTGTTTTAGTTGCTATCCAACGAGAGATGAGACCAATTATGCGGCACGACGATCGCACAGGTACGAACGCGAGTAGGTATGTATATAATACATTGTTGAACTTGGAGTTATTTCGGATGGGTAGACGGCCGAATTCGAGGACCGTTAGGGACCCAGCGTGTCTACGATATAATTATCATCAGCGTCAATTAAGTATTCTCGTTCGCGATCGATTGCTCATTCATTAATAATTGCACACGTTTAATGCAATTTTCACCGACAGTTCTCATTAGGCATGATCATAAAGGTCATTATATTATCACAAAGATAGTTTTCTTTATTTATAGCCTTTCAAAAAAAAATATGTACGATTAAATATTTACAATTATCTACTTAATCTTTAATAAATTATTACTAAAAATATCAAGTTTTTAGCTTTCTTCAATTAGATACTTTTGATAAATGATATACGATTTACAAAAGAACTGTTTGCAATACTATATTTAAGTATTGCAGTACCATATTAAGTAATTTGGAGCGAATAGACGATAAGTTCCAGCTTCGACAAATTCTGAAGGAAAATTAAGGTACTTTTTCTCGACAGGTTAAAGTGTCAAGAACTTAAGACCTCGAGAGCAACCCGCGCCCTCTTCGGGGTGTCGGGACTGCTTAGAAACTCTTAAAGGGTAATAAACTTGTTTCACGTGCACGCGTCGCTTATTATAACGAGTTTGAGAAATGCCGACAGGTTCACGTTCTTCTGTTCAAGACATTTGTCAGGTCACCAAACAGGATTACAAAACGAGAATTCCAGCGTTAACGCAGACTCTTATATTGTGGTATTTATGTAAATGACATAATAAGCGCGTACATGTGTTCTTTACTTTACATTGAATAATAAAATGCTTACTTTTTCGCTTATAATTCAATCTCAAGAACGTGTACGAAATTAAATGATCCTCTCGAATCTCTCTTCCAGAAGTATAAGTTTTCTTTCGCGCGATAAAATGAGGCTCGATACGCGTCGCATCAGAATCATAGGAACGGAAGCTATCCTACGGAGGACCCTCCGGTATTAATGCGAAGGAGAAGCCCTCGGTTCCCCGATTCTCCCAATCGTCGACATAAATAAATCGTACTTCCCGTCTATTCCTTCGCCGTCGGCCGGAATCCCCGCCACTCGATCAGGCATCGCGAATACGCGTCAGCGTGCATAAAAAGAAAAAGGAAAGTGATCGGATAGGACGATTGTGCCGCTCCTGTGATCGGATTGGAGATTCGTCGTTAAGCCGTGCTTACTCTCTGCCAGTCTCGTGGAACGATGTGTAATCAGGCCGACGTTCCCGATTTATTTGAGACAGCTTTATCACCGCCGCGGCCGTACAATGCGGCCGATATATCGGCGACGATAAAGGAGATATATTTTTGCACTTTCTCCCGGGTGACACATCGTACGCGACGCTCTCGCCTCGCTCACGAAACAAATTTATCGCCAAGCCCGTAATGTACATACCATTGACATATTATATTAGCGAATGTGGGTGATGCGCATATTTTTGTTTATAATCTTTTTCCTATACTTAGAGAGAAATATTGTAGTAGCAACTATATAAGTTTTATATATAAAATTGATGCACGTATAATAGTTGAATAAATTATTTTATAGTTACACACACACACACACACACACACACACACACAATAACTGTAAAATAGTTTATTCAAATTAACAAAAGTACAGGACTCTCAGTCTGTAAAAATAATAACAAATAAACAGTTTAAAGGGCGAATGAGAGTCAAAATATAAACGTTTTTTAAAAAATAACGAATATATTAATTATTACGACCACAAAATTAAAAATTTGTTGTATATATATTTGTTGTATGTATTGTTGTATATAAAATAGTATATTCAATATGTGTGTGTGTGTGTGTGTGTGTGTGTGTGTGTGTGTGTGTGTGTGTGTGTGTGTGTGTACATTAATTCTACATAAAACTTGTATTGTTACTTTTATAGTTGCTTTCACTAGTTTGTTTTTAATCGTTCTTGTTTCAATGCACATATTTCTTTGCCTGATTGTAAAACCGTTCCTCTTAGAAATATATAAATTATCTTAGCGATATGTTAAAAAACATTCATTTATGCTAAATTTTAGTTAGCGCTATCGTGCGTTAAATAATGAAAATAGTGTAACAAAATGCTTGTAAATTGGAACATGAGAAGGCTGTATGGAATCTCGGGACGAATTCTTAAGGGGAAGGGTTCTGGGTACGACGCTTAAGCATGGACTTTAACCATTAGTCTACGAGCCATTAACTAAATTATGCAAGCACCACCGAACTCCTGCAAACGTAGCACGCGTAAACTTCAGCCATCGCGTTGGGATCTGGATCGATCGAATTATTCATACCATCCACATATGCTGCACTAACTTACGTTCATCATTAGCCCTTCGCGACCCAGTACGAAGTTTCGCAATTATTTTTGCTCGTAAACTCCACGTAACAAATATCACATATATTACATAATAATAGAATATCAATATACGTTGTTGTTCAGTTTTTCGCACATTTTATAAAAATTATTTTGAACTCCTACTGTTTGAAAAATAAAATAACAGTACCATTACAAATAGACGCAATTACGAAACTTGTTCTTGCGACCATTACTTTGCTTAGACCTTTTTGTGAAAGAAATAATTTAACAGGGGTGAATTAATTCTAGACTTATTTGTAACATACCTCGTCCGAGTTTCCGAATTACGAAAAACTAAAACCCCTAGGTTGGACTCGATCCCGAAAATGTCCCGCTAGTGCATGGGTGTGGGTCACGAGAGGGTCGTTAACGCGCAGCCCCGACTTAACTCCCGGCGATTAATCTCCCCGCGCTAATTATTTAGCCGGTTACCGGGAGAGTCCCGGACGGTCGAATAACAGCGTTCCGTTATCGGATGTAGCAGGATCGTTCGAATAGCGGCTGTGAGGTGCGGCAGGGGCATCAGTAGCAAGTAGGGGTTTAGAGGGTGAGGTCTTGAGCTTCGGTCGTGCTCACGAGGATACGCTTGCATGAGGGGTTGGGGTCTCGCGCAAGAGTAAATTGATTAGAATTAAAGGGTTGGCTGGCAGGTGCTGTTACGGGGGCTGTTGCAGACCTACCGAGGAAGAAGAGACCCGAGGAACGAGTAGCGGCAAGGAAGAGCCACATCGCGAGAGGGACGGAGGGAATCCAAGCTAGAGGGAAAAGCATCAGGACGTGGGAGGGAAAGGGGCCGAAGGTACAACGGTGACCACAGCCTCGACGCTGATTGGTCGAGTCAAGTTTGTGGCAAGATGGCTGGCTGGCTGGCTGTTGCCACCGCCGCTGCCGCAGCTACTGCTTCTGCTTCTGCTTCTCTATACTCACGTCGTCTCCCTTTCTAGCCCTCGCACCCACCATTACCCTCCTCTCGTCTCAACCCTTCCTCTAGCTCACTACGGCCGCTGCCGTAGTTCCCTTCTACGCGGTCTCTAAGATGCTTTACCTATGTGCCAAATAGATGTATGTACGTGTACACGCCTGTTCGAAACAATGCCGGGCGTGCAACCACCCTCGCACTCGCCCACTACCCTTTCTCCGGCCAACCACCCCCGTCGCGCCCTGCTCTTCTACAACGCTGCCACCATCCTTACCGTACCACACCAACCCTTACCGCTACCTATACGCTCTACCACCGACCACCCACATCGCCCGTCTCTTCCTCCGACCACCCACCCACCCTCGTCACCCATAGCTCTCAACTCTGTGAGCACGGCGTCACTGCTTCTACCATCCGCAACGCACACCACCACCCACTCCTTTCACCCATCACGTACGCCGTCCTTCTCTCCCTTTGCGTATCTTTCTTTTTCCCTTTCTGTTTCCACTTCCGTCTTCCTCAAACGCCCGATCCAATCCACCCGGCGGGTAAGACCGTACGGTGCCGTAAGTACGGGAACACCGGCGCGGTCTCTCAAAGAGAATGCGATAATACGAAGAACTTCGACTAATGAGTTAATAGTTGGTGCCTCGCGTTACCGGCAGTACCGGGAAGTACTTTATTCGACGTCGCCGGGAGCAACGAGATTATAACGCGGCGGAGTGGGTGTGAGTGAAGCTACACTCACACACGCATACACGCGCGTACTTTCGCGTGTATACATACAACCACACGCTCGCTCATATCCGGAAGAAGTAAATGCGTAACGGCGTTGTCGACAGCGAGCAAGCCGTTGAGAAAATTCGTCCGGCATAATCAGACGACTATCTCGTTTCCGTCGCCCACCTTCCAAGTCGTTCTAGTAGCGCCGATCTCTCTCTTCTCAGCCTTGAACGACTTTTCCTCTTCTTTGCCCGCAAGGTCGCCCGCGGCGGCAGCTGATTTACTGTCGGCGCACGCTGCTGACGCCGATCGAAGCGGCGTTCATAATCGCGCCCTCGCCTCGTACTTAATTAACAGCCCTCCGGATCTTTCGGTGGTCAAAATGAGGGTAAAAAGTAATAATGGATACCAGTTAATCGAAAAAAAAAAAAACTGAGGTTGACATTTTGATCGTTTCTTCTCATTGATTCGCACGTGCTACACGAATCTATGGCTGATATTCATAGTCCATTTGTATATTTCAAGACATTAAAGCAATATCTTAAGATTCTAATGTGATTAGTTCATGACATCTTAAGATGGTCTTAAGTATAAGAACCAACTATAAAAAGATGTAATTATAACAAATACATAAATAAGGTAAAAGAGTTTTAACTTAAAATGACAAATGTATCTACAATTGTTTCAGCAACTGATAAGCTATTCTAAATTTACTAACCACAATTTCGAATAAATTCCGGAGTCAATTATTTTTTCTTTGAAAAATTTGGAGAGAAATTATTATTTGCAGATTATTTTTATTAATAGTAAATATTGAAATTGTTCCGCTATCATTAACATATTAATGCGAACACACGCGAGATTCTATTTAGCTTAGCGAATGTATCCGGCGAGAACGAACGAGCAGCGTTCAAAGAGCCTTCTTTGGTTTAAACGTCGCGGAAAAATTCGCGCCTTGAGATTCTCTCGGCGTAGGTGATGACAAAAAGGAACAGTGCGAGCTTGCTCGTTTCCTAGTCGTTCGCGAGAGAAAAGTGCAACCAATAATTTTATTTTCCGCGATAAAGCACGGCGCTCGCGTGGCGTCCCCAAAGCGCGGGGGTGGCATGGGCCACCACGTTGAGGGGCACGGGATTGGGGTGTGACGGGGGCAAGCCGCGTATCTTTAGTAAGTAAACAGAGCGCCTTATGAATTTTAAGCAGCACGACGAAGAGAGTACCAGGTGTCTCTCTCTCTCTCTCTCTCTCTCTCTCTCTCTCTCTGCAGCTCGCTTATTTTCGTCATCTCTCTTTATCTTCTCTTCACACGCTCTTTTCCTCTCTCCCTCTTTCTCTCTCTTTCGCGGCGCTCTCCATATCTTGCAGCACCCTCCGTCGCTCGTTTTCACTCGCTCTTTCTCCTTTGAGGCGACCTCTTATATGCAAGAACCGAGACGGTGAAGAAGGGCAACGTAATTTAGAAAAGTAGATGCGCCAAGATTGTGTAAGCGACGTTCTTTTCCTTCGGCTTGGCGGTCAAAACATGAAGATGATGACATAGGCAACGAGGTTGTTATTCGGTGTTACTCGAAGAACTATCTATCGTGAGATTCTCTGTTGCACTTAAAAAATATTTTTGTTAATAATTAAAACACAAGATAAACTATTATTATTAACAATCACGTTGATCTTTTCCAAAAATTGTTTAACAGAATTTTATTTTAAAAAATGATATATATATATGTATAAATTATATTTTATTTTATATTTTCCTTTTTTTTTCGGCACCTTTAATTTCTCCAGCAATTTAACAGATTTCTAGGATAATTTAAATCTATATACATTCTATATACATTCTAGAAATTCTTGATCAAGTAATTCTGTGTATGGAGAAGAAAAATACTTTCACACTGACAGAATTCGTTCGCGAGATAATGACAAAGCCTTTGAATTTACGTCATTTTACGTCACTTACGATTGTGGGCGGTCACACTGTTGTTTTGATATTGATCTCCGGATAGGACAGCGTCGTCGTCTAAGCATTCTAATGGCAAGGGATCGGGATTCTGCGCGTTGCGAGGCGCACGTGCTTCTAATGATTTTAGTGTACCGTGGTATACCCTCTCTGGCAATATATAGGCGAGCACGTATAGCCACGTATCGTATCTGCGTTACCGGGGTGCGGTGTAATATGTCCCGGAGAAGCCCGAAGGGGTGGGCGACCCAGAGTGGGTGCCTAAGCTGGAAGGGAGGGAGGGAGGCACTCCCTGGGACGGTCTTGCGGGATTCTTAATGGCGAAGGGCCTCCGAGGTAACACTACGGCTATTAAACGCAGACCCTACTACTTCGTCTTCTCTTCCGACACACTCTCTCCCTATATACGTATTTCTTCTCACCCCTTTCTGTGGAGCCTTCGATATAAACTGTGCAACCCAAAATTTCGATAGAAAACCCGTAGAAGAATCCATGCTCAGAAAGATTCCTTAAGATTCTTATAAGAATTGATTAGCTTTGATTGCTATTATTTTATATGAATTGCAATAAAGAATTATATACATATATGTACAGAATTATTTTCACATATCTTAGTTGTTAAGCAATATAGTTGTATAACTAGTAACGTAAGTACAAGTTTTATAAATGCCCAATAATTTTCTCGTTGTTGAGTGTTGAGATAATAGATCGATTAAACAAGATTTTAATTAATTTCTAATTAATGAGGTTTGCAAATAAAGAACGAGACTTAAACGTAACTAATACAAGTTCGCAAGAAACCGTCCGCGAGAAAAAAATCGTGGACAGTGAGACCAGCCTGCAAGTAAAATTACAGTCACACATGAAAGATCGTTTGAAAGGAACGGGATTCGGGAGTGGCGTGGCGTAGCGCGGTGTGGGTGCTACGAGGGGTAAGTAAGGAAAATGTAAGCCCGGATCAACCGCGCTCATCCCCTTTGGCGTCGGCGTTTGACGCGACCGCTGAAATTTTTACTTCGTTCGATTTGGTCTTTCGGTGAGATTCTCCCCGTCCTCTGATTGGTGGACCCTGGCCACGCCCTGAACGTAAGGGTGACTCGCTCGCCCGAGCACTATCAACCCTTATGTATGCCCGATGCGAGCACACTTACGTGCCGGCACGCGTATACATGTGTATGCGTTTATTTGTGGATGTATGCGTTTGTATATGTGTACGTGTAGGGCCGCAGACTCCACGGGTACATACGTGAATACATACGGCCAATACATAGGCATAGGGATGTATATATCGGGTGGGGTTCCATTCGAGAGACGACAGTGGGCTTTCGATACGACACGGTCGATCGAACGGCTCGTATTTTCAGTATCGAGGCGTTATCTCTCGGGAAGATAAGCGCGTACTACAGGATGCCTGAAAAATATTTCGACACCGTTTACCGGTGTCAGTATGCACTTATGCACATATGCACGAGTGCATATGAGGAGTACGTCTGAAATAGCGTTACAGAGATTGGTGTCGATAGGAGACAGAAAAAATTTGATGCGAAGTAGTTATACCTATACTTACTTTAGAATTTAGATATATAGGATTAATATTTTTTTTAATTTTATACAAATATAGTCTACAAATTTACTTATAATGATTACATTTACACTATGATAATTTATATTACAATGATCATGAGAGAGAGAGAGAGAGAGGAGAGATAATTCAGAAAATTATATTACTAAGATGATGTGAAAAATTAATTTCTAATTTAGTTAAAAAAGAATCGAATTTATCTTGTATTATATAAATAAGTTTAATATACATATTTAATGGTAATATCTGTAATGTTATATTTTCTAACATGTGCGAATAAATAATGTCGATAATATGTATTCTTTTACAAACTATTTGTCTCCATCCAAATTTAAAAAAAGATACAATAGCTCTATGCAATGTCTATGTATATTAATGAACAATGTAAACTAATGTAAACCAATGAAAAATCTACGTAACACATACATTTGTTACACTACACATAAAGTAACGTTCATTCCAAATAAATTCTATTATTTTTATTTCCGGTCAATAAAGTAGTTCGTTCACATAACGTATCACGCAGCAATAATTAGCAATGTTAACGTATAATATAAACACGATAATATATTGCGCGGATGCATATCATATTATGTTTGTTATTTCGGGAATAAATTCCAAATTCCACACACAAGAATGAGAAATCACAACGCGCGATTTGATTCACGTGACTTAATTTTCGGGTATTCCGGCCCGATATTCGCCACGCCAAGTTTACTCTCTCCGTATTTAATTACGTGGCGTATGCTGTCTCATTCATCCCTGCTATTCCATACGTAGCAACCATACGGTATATTTAATTATTTATGATTCCATGTATTGATTTGTTACAGATCTATTTACATTGTTGTGATATTTCCTAAAATTAGATATGCTAAAACCTTACATACAATACATTATTTATATCGATAATTCTTAATAAAATTAATTCAAATAGTAGTAATAGCAAATTATAAATGTAATAACATGATATTTTATTGTTTCAAAAGATTCCGTGTTAAGATTACTAAAATAATAATTGTTTATTTAGTCAGCAACGTTAAGTTATACATTTATTATGCTCCCGTCTCTATATCTAGAATTAGTATATGTAATGTATTATATACCTATATCATGAAGTTATATTTTCTAACATGTGCAAATAAATGAATAAATCATAATATCGATAATGTATAATCTTGTAAAAATTATTTGTCTTTTATTCAAATTAAAAAAAAAAGGTGTACACTACAATATCTCTATATTCCCTTTATATTATTATTAAATACAAACAATGTAAACTAACAGAAAAATATAAGAATTGATTCATTATACTATTCATTATACTAAATGAAACTATTACAATTTAATTACACATGTTACATAGATGTAATTACATAATAGTAATTAATAAACGACAATTTACATTAATAGACAAAGTAATCTCTTTAAATATACTCAAATATACTTTATCAAACGTGTATAAAACTATTAAACTGATTAATAGAATTATGTTTAATGTATCAAAGAAAGATTAACAACAACGAATCATATATTAAAGATTTCTAATTCTGTTTATCGAGCTAGTTAATTATCGATTAAATTAATCGAAGTTTGATCGAAGTCATCCTTCATATTATTTTTAATATTTACCACCCTTAAGAGTGGTATTCATAATCCGTTCTTATTTCAAGACTGTCTTAAGTAATGCCTTAAGATGCTAATAAGGCCCTCTGGTTGGTTTGTGATTTCTTAAGACTGTACTTAAGACGGTCTTGAATATATGATCTGACTATGAATACCGGCCTAAGTGTATCTTGCTTTTATTTTTCTTCAAATATTTATACTGCTAAAAATGTTTGTATATGAAATATATAAATATGTATAAGAGAATACCTGCGATGTATTGAATTTCGAGTCCGTGGGCTCGCTAAGCCCAAATGACTATGCGGATTATAATTCATAGTCGGATCTTATATTTAGGACTGTCTTAAGTATAGTCTTAAGATGCCATGAACTAATCAAAGAGCTGTATTAGCATCTTAAGACATTATTTAAAATGATATTAAAATAAGAATCGACTATAAATATCGGCCATAGTCATCCCTACGGATTCGCAAATTTCTAACTGTTACGTCAAGTGCCATCTAGACTTACAGTCGTCATTTAGAACTTTATACAGAACATCTTGTTATGTCGATATATACTTCTTTTGTGTGCATATGAGTTACTATAATATGATAATAAGTCATAGTCGCACTATATGACTAATTATGTACTCATTTCAATAATATATATTAACTTTAATTCAATTCAACTTAGTTTTCATCTTTTTTTTGTTTTAAGAATTAGAAAAAGATAAAAAGTAAATTAAAACGAGTTAATTTTACGGTACGGAATCAGGCCTGGTAATAATGTCCATTTCTACCAATGCGAATTAATTTTAAAAACTAGAAAAAGATAAACAGTAAATTAAACCGAGATTAAAGTTAATCTAGCTTACGTACATTGGTGTCTTAGCCCCGTTTCTACCAATTGCACATTAACTTTAATCTCGGTTCAGCTTACTCTTCATCTTTTTCTAGTTCCAAGGATTAAAAAAAAGAAGAAGAGTAAATTAAACCAAGATTAAAGTTAATCCACATTAGGACATTAGGCTCGTTTCTACCAATGCAGAAACGGGCGCATCTTAATGATTAAATACTTTTACTTCCCTACATGAAGATATTACTACAGTAATTCATTGATGTGAAGAACGTTTTAAGTTCTTACATAAGTTTCATATAACATTAATTGTTCACTCTCTTTTTAACGTATCCCTGGTGAAAATTTTTCTCTAAATTTTTCATATAATTTTTCAGAATTTCTGTATAATTTTATGACGTTCTCATATTTTTTATACGAATTGGAACACTTCTCAGAAAATCTACATCTTTTCTCAGAATTTTCCATATATATTAGTTATGAGATATCGTAAAATATATATATATATATTTGTAAGATTTTTTGTAAGTATAATTTCTGATGAAATGTTATAAAATCTAAAAAATTTAAAAATATTTTTTTAAAAATTATGGGATGAGAAATCTCAGAATATTTCAGAATTCATATGTATGAAAAATTCTGAGAGAAGATGTGAACTTTCCGAATATTTCTGACAATGTTCCAATTCGTATAAAAATTACAAGAAAAATTTTCACTAGGAATTAATTTGTAGTACAAATATTTTTGAGGATTTCAAGCATGGAGACAATTAAACCTATTATGTCTTTTATTCTCATTTTCTCTCATACGTTTATAATTTTCTACATTTTTAAGTGGATTTTTACAAGATTTGAAATGAATATATACTCGAAAATACATATTGAGATAGAGTTGGATTTTTCGACTTCGAGTATAATCGAGACAAGTAATAATTACTTCCTGAAGTGTGTCATAAAATAAAAGAATGTAAACACATTAATCAACCATTTCCTATGAAACAATCAAATTGTATAATGAAAAGCGGATTGATACCTGCTTAGAGATGAAAATGACCAAATTTTACGATAATTTACTCGGTAATTTACTGTAAATTAGTCAGTAATTTATGAAGGCTGGTGAAATGATAATTTAAAAAATTTATAAAAATAAAGTAATTTGATATAAGAGTATTTAGTCATTAAGTTAAAAAATTTAAAAACACTTTATTTAATTTAAATTTTTATTTTGATACTACATATTGATATAATAATTAAGAAACTATATAGGTACGTAGTTAACTAGAGAAACTTCAAATAAATTATTAAAATTTTGAAAACAAAAATGTGACAGTATATAGTAGTCTTAAACTATATTTTTCGTACCTTATAAACTTATAAAATTAAATGATAGAAATAGAAGAAAAAAAATATATCATCGTATAACTTTTCAAATTACATGATTTTAAAAAATCACGTACTGATTTGAAACAATCCATTGTCATCACTGGAACAATCCAGTGATTTACATGTTTTAATTACATGATTTCGTTATGTAATTTTGTGACGTAATTTTTTCAATAGGATATGTTTAGATTTAGTCAATAGCCCTGTTATTCTATTAGCGATTTCTATTAGGAATATTAAATGATTATATAATTTTATACAATACATAAGTACGAAAATACAGTCTATTTGTGCATAAAACTATAAAAAACAACAAATTTTATCAAAATTACCAATAAATTACCATTTTACCGTAATTTTATCGTAAGTAATTGTAAAATTGAATTTGATAGTAATTTTGCATCCTATACCCTGCTGCATATGAGATGTTGAAGGTATAAAACCAGGCGTTGGTATCTCTTTCTGTATTTTCCGACCGAGGCATTTGAGTTCAATTAGTAGTTCGATCTAAGTGGCGCTCGCATCAGTGCTGTGAAAGCTTCAAAACAAATTCGTGTTTAGTGACGGGATTTAATCAAATTTTAGACTGAAATGATCGAGGAACACGACGAACGCGAGACAATATGCGATTCAGTGGTAAGTGCCGCGTATACCGTACATGGGAACATCGGCAGGTCGCCCGGGGACGCGCACGACGTCGAAATGCACATACGCACTGACGATCTAACCTCATTTTCAGAATTCACTGGTGGAAGGCTGCCGTTTGCCGGTCAGGATGCATAGCACGGATGATTGGCGTAAGTAGATTGTACCCGCGTATCGTTCCGTTCATCCCAGAGAATATGTCATTACCGAAAGACGCGGTTTTTCTCTTTAGAAGACTGAACCATAATCCACCACAGTCACCATGGTTGTCATGTGGCGAGATTGGTTTTGAACTGTATTGTTGTGAGACATACAAAATAGATATCGTTTCATTGCAAAGTATTTGTAGATACTTTATGATGAAGATATTTTGGTTGTAATTATACATGTATTTTGATCCTTGTTGAATTATGAATTGATTTTTTGTTATATGTATTTTATGAGATTGAGTCTGTTTTATATGTAATGTTTAAGAGGTTCTGAAATCTCCATATATAACATTTTAGTTCAAAAATATATATTATAACGCAATTTTGTTTTGATTAATAAATTTGTATAAATGCAAATGTATTATTTTTAAATATATAATAAATATATAGATAAATAATATAGATAATTTATTAAAAGTCATGGCAGCAATTTAAACAAAATCTTCTTGTCCTATCTGTAGCACTTGCTGAAATCATCAGCGTTAAGGAAGTACAAGGCGTCAAGTGCTATTATGTTCACTATGTGGACTGTAAGTAAATCGTTTAGATATGAAAATCATAAGTCTGACATAAGTGTCGTTATCAAAACTACGCTATTTCAGTCAACAAACGATTAGATGAATGGGTTATGGAAGATTCCCTGGACACTAGAAAGGTCCAATATCCTCGTCGTGAAGGAACAACACCAGGGACTGGTGCGGCGACTCCAAAAAAGCAGGCCGTTAGTAGACCACCAAGTCCCAGTAGCGTTAGCAGTGAACCAGTCAACGGTAATGCTGTGTTACAAGCGGCACTGCAAAAGAAAATGTCTAGAAAAAGAAAAGCAACTTTTCTAGAAAATGAGGATTCTCAAGATGCCCCGCCGCAAACGCCGGGTCCCAGACCGACTGGTTCCCTGGTGGCACATCATCACGACGATGTAGTCACGAGAATGAAAAACGTAGAGCTAATTGAATTAGGTCGTCATAGAATAAAGCCTTGGTATTTTAGCCCATATCCACAAGAAATGGTAAATTTAACTTGTATATATATTTGTGAGTTCTGCCTAAAATATAGGAAAAGTCGAAAATGCTTAGAGAGGCATTTAGTCAAGTGCAATTTACGTCATCCACCTGGGAACGAAATATATAGGAAGGGATCTATATCATTTTTCGAAATTGATGGCCGCAAGAACAAGAATTATGCGCAAAATCTTTGTCTACTGGCAAAGCTATTCTTAGATCACAAAACTCTTTACTATGACACAGATCCTTTTTTGTTCTATGTAATGACGGATTTTGATAGCAGAGGGTTTCACATAGTTGGCTATTTTTCAAAGGAAAAAGAATCGACAGAGGATCATAATGTAGCATGCATTCTTACACTGCCACCATATCAAAGAAGAGGTTACGGTAAACTCCTGATAGAATTTTCATATGAGTTATCAAAATTCGAAGGAAAGACCGGCTCTCCCGAAAAGCCGCTGTCCGATTTAGGTTTACTTTCGTACCGAAGTTATTGGGCCCACACGATACTCGATATTCTGCTGAATGTAAAACCCGTAGTAGAAAATGAAAAAGCACAAATAACGATAAACGAGATCTCCGAGTTGACATCGATCAAGAAAGAAGATGTAATATCGACTTTGCAAAATCTGAATCTCATTAACTATTACAAGGGACAATATATTGTAACATTAAATAGGTAATTTAACCAACCAAAATGAAAGGAGATTAACTATGGTTTATCCGAATTCTGTGAGTCCTTCATACTGATGCATAATCTTTATTCGCAGGGAAATTATCGAACAACACTCAACTGCGATGGAAAAAAGACAGATCAGAATAGATCCTAAGTGTCTGCATTGGACACCGAAAGACTGGAGTGTTAGAGCTAAATGGTGAACTTAAGTCAAGTTGACAATAAAACAGTACTGATTTGTCTTGAAATTATTTTTCAGGCATTCTAAAAGCGAGTGTGGTTTAAACAGGTGTACAAAAATTGTACATATATATGTTAATTTGTGACCTTGATGGTCTAGCGTTTTAATAAGACTGTATCTGGCGTTATGTACGCTTATTGCAATGCTTTAGGAACTTGTCGACACACGCAGATCTCAGTTATAGAGGGCTAAGATCATACTGTGCTCGCGAATTTTACCTGACAGAATATTTGCTGTAACAAACATATATCTTAAAAATGCAATGTTTTAATATGATGATATTAGAATTTTTTTAAAGATTCACAAAGAACTGTCGTTGTACAGTGGTCGAATTTGTACAGATAATCTATCGCTCTTGTAGAATTGTAAATAAATGTGATTTTATAACATACTTATAATTCCTCCTGAGCTCAAACGCATTTAAATTTTATAGAGAACTATTTGTATAGATCCAATCAACAAATCACTATTTGTCATTCAATTTTTAGCCTACAGAGATTAATGAAAAATGCATCATCTTTATCGTGTGTATGTAAATATGTACACATTTATCACTTTGTAATTTACTGTATATTTTTTGACGTAGTAAAGATTGCTTAGATAATTATGAATATTAAATTATATAAATAATGCGTTAATGTATTTATGAATGTTCATACAAGATATAGACATCATATAAAACAACTTTATTTTAAAAACTATTTCTATACTAAAACTTAAAACTTAAACTGTTAAAATGTGAACACATTTTCGAGCGGAGACAAGCTAAATTGATATTACAAACAAATTAATATTATACAAAAATTATAATTCGGGATCGTGAAAATTGAATGTAAATAATTTCTACACTTCTAATTAAGGTTATTGAATTTGGTATTTATTTTTCTGTCTGATATTTGTTTTTCATTGATGACTATTATAAACAAAAAATTGAATTTTTATATGTTTATAAGTAGTATAGTACACTGTTCAAAATTTAATGAAATTTAATATATACTTTTTAAGTATATCATTTTATCAGTATATCATTTACACAATCTGAATTTAATTTTATGACATTGCAATTTAAATTTAATATATTTATAACTGAAAAGTATATTTGTATACATGTACATGAAATTTAATGTACACGTTCATTATATTTAAGTAACTACTGTAACTTAGTTTTCAGTTAAATCATTCATTACTTTTAATTTCATTCATAACCACGAGCTTCATTTACGTGTAAAGGAAGCATTTCTAACAGTATATATACTATAATAGTATAATAAATAGTTCGGCTTGGTTACAATTATGATCCAAGGTTATCCAACTTTCGGTGTCGGTTCCAGTTCTTTTAACTCTTCGTGGTCCAGGAGACTCCAAAAGGATGTGAGATTTTGTATTTCTAAGATCTCTTTTTTTTTTAAACGGGACTTAAACTGCCACTTTATCCGAAATTTAAAATATTCTTTTTGCACCTTCAACCGCATATTGTTCCTTGGACGTCAGTCTTTGCGATTTTTTTAAATATGTTAAAATTAAAAACTTTAAAAAACCACTGCATTTCCATATTCTATAATGTTTAAAATATATTCAGTAAATTTTGTAATTTTTGATTTTAAATAACAAAAGCTGTAAATACGGCAATCAATTAAAATGTTGGGGTTATTTTTCCCCCTTTATGATAAATATAAAAAATCAGGAAATGTGACCACGAAGTACGTTAGTAGTAACGATGATCTTTACAGGTAACTAATTACCGAACCGAAAAGGATCAAAATTTAAACGAATCCAAAAACCATTACGATAAAAGAACTAGAACCAAAAGTTGGATTTAGCCTTGGACTGTTATCCAAACCGAAATTTTGATTCGAGTCACTGAATAAGTTTGTAGATCATGAATACTCCATGGCTGCATTCGAAAACTACCCGATGCCTATCATTTTATCCTTTTTATTCACTGACTGTTAAACAAGGATAAAATGATACTGCGGAGACACTCGGGTAGTGTTTTTAAACACAGCCCATATAGGTTGATACTAATTTTCGTCTTGTAACAAAAAAACGTTATCGTTACCAATATAAAATAAATTTCTGCTCAATTTGCCAATTCTTTTTTTTTTTAAATATTAATCAGAATATTTTAATTTGATTACAATATTTCATAGTTTTAACATAATGTCACGTACGTAAAAGTTTTTTGATAAAAATTTTGTCATAGAATTCTAAATGTGTAGGATTCACAAAATTTTATTTAGAAAATTCACATATAAATTTTATATTGATATAATTAATACTTAATTTATATAAAATTGCAATAAATTTCATTTTCCTTATTGCTTTATGTGATCACTCGTAAATTTTTACGACTATAATTCTTTTTATATATGATTAATGCATCTTTGATTAAACAAGCATAAAAATTTAATATAAATTTTGTGTCGATATAATCTGTTACTTTTGATTAATAAAATTAAAACCAGATTTAATTGATTCTTTAATACTTAAACTAAAAGTTATAAGATAAGATTAAAATAAATTTTCATTTTCCTTATTGCTTTATAATCTGTTGTAAACTTTTATAGCGATACATTCTTTTACGTTATAATTAATGCACTTTAACCATGTCCGATTAAACAGGCTTTAAAAAATTTAATATGATTTTTAGAGAATAAAAATCACTAAATCTCACATACCAATCTCACTTTTATATTCTTGATTATATAAACGACCATGTATAAAATATTCTTTAAAAAATTATTTTTTACGGTTCACGTAAAGTGTAATAATGTATACGAAATGAAACTAAGGGAAGAAAAGTAATTTTATAAACACTTATATACTTCCATTATGCACTTATGAGGTTTACACAAATGCACATATGTGTATGTATATATAAAGAGAGAGAAAAGAATCTAGCACAATACATTTTTATTGCCTATATTACATAATAGATCAGTCACGTTGTCATTTTTAAAAAATAGTTTGCTCGTACGAATATAAATTACAATTTCACTTTCACAGATTCGCGACAGACTTTGTTTCGGTGAGCGAGGAGATAAAAGAAAACAATCTTTAGACACGACTTTAAATACAGCATTTTTTATGTGTGTATATATATACATATATGTGTATATATGTATATATATAGATATATATATATTTTTTATATTCAACAGTAACATCACAGTAGCTTCATATACAATAAATCTTTGTTCATAATTTTATTCTATATTCTTTTTGTATTCATTACCACGTAAGCGCGACACGGCGAGTTCCTAAGATTCATCACGACGACAAGCGGAAGGAAGAAACTCGTGTGCACGCACTTTTCACAATTGTCAGGTCACAGTGATCTTATACCGATATGATCGCATGAAATTGGAAACGCTCTTTGATATTTACGTAAATTGATATCTGATAACCCTGTCCGTTATATACGCATTATTAATAACTTGTATCCACGTACACAATAATATGAATGCGATATATCAAGATAAAAAAATTATCAATCGATTAATATATTACACCGTTGCGAAGCAAGTTAAAATCTGTAAACGGTAAATAATTAATATAGTGAAATTAAACATTCGAATAAATGAAATAACATTTGGGCTGATTACAAACTGATATCGATCACTCGATATTTTCGATTTGAGAGAAATGTATAGGGAATCGAGAAGCACGACTTTTACTTTTATTCTGGCCATACTGTGGAAATTGTTTGAGTATGTATTGTTCGTAAAAAACATTTTTTATTTATAAGTATGTTAAGAATAATATATTTTAGAATTCTATCATCTAAATATCTTATAAAAGTCCAAGTATACATTCTATAGAATTTATAATATTACAGAGAAAAAAAAATTATAAATTTATCGTTATGTAATCATGGTTCACGTACAGAATAGTCGACGAATTTGGAAAGAATACAGTGCCGTAAAGTAAAAAAAAAGAAAAAGAAAAATAGTCGTGGCATCTCGCCGCTGCATTTGTGCGTGCAATTGAACGGACAATACGTTTCTCCCTTAACAATAACGACAACAACAACAACAACGAGACGATGAAAATCCAATGGCAGCGGTATAATGTCGAGAAGAACAGCGAGTATTTAACAAGATAAGAATGACAACACGTACACGGCATCACAACAACGGCATTTATAGACTATCGCACAATTAACCAGACGCATACCAGAGAATTCGAGAAGCGCTTAAGATTATGCACAACCCTCATATATCGCACAAAACGCAGAAATTGTCCTTATCGCCAGGCGCACATTGAATCTTGCACAGTAGGACGTATACATTTTTGCGTATTATCATTCTTAATTCCGCGGAAAATATCAGAATTTATAATCAATTAATATATTGATATATATGCAAATAAACCAGCGACTTATAACTACTTAATAAAACCTACAACAGTATTTTGATTTATATGATTTAGAGTGGATTTCTTAGTCGCTAAAATTTCTCATCCACTATGTAAAATATACAACAGAATGTTACTAGTAAAATTTATATACATAACGCAAGCAGTCAAAGAAAGAACTGATAAATCTTCAGTTTTTATCCTTCATGATATTCCATTTACAAGCATATTACCTTTAAAATAAACTTATCCTCTCTTTATAGGCTACGTTTACACCGTGCATTTAGACTGCGACCTATACAATAGATGTCTTTATTTATCCTGTAGGTTAAACAAAGACACTTATCGTATAGGTCGCGGACTAAGCGCACGGTGTAAACGTAGCCACGGTAGCAAAAAATGCTCTTCGCAATCTTTTGGAAATCCGTTGTTCGTCTCAATGTGCGTCTGATATTATGCTTACTTATTCTACTTACTCGCCGAAGTCTGCTCACGTGGCTCGCAATATTTCGTTTTTTGACTAGTTTTTTGACTCGCATTATACTCTTTCTCTCCCTCTCATTCTCTCCTCATTCTTTATCGTTATGTGTGTACATGTATGCCATGTGTGCGTGTGTGCTTACATCGTAATATATATGTATACGTGTATATATACATATATATCTTTTTTTTTTCATTTACCTCTTCTCTCTTCCTCTGCGAAACAATTTCTTTACATATTTATGTGAATGTACAGTTGAACAATAGGCGGCAATGGCTGGACAGAATGGCGTTCGATGACATTTTTTTTCGATTTTTCTTATTGGGTGTTCTCCAGAGGATGTTGCAGCGCATTGGCATGGTGCACTACGTTCTCCCCCTTTTTTTGCTCTATCTTTCACGATAACGAGCAACGCCTGGACTGTCGTCAAGTACAGTAAAAAAAGTTTCGTTTTGTACATTAGTATATATTCGTGCCACGGCGCGAGAAGAGGAAGAGTTATACACGACAAGCGTAAGTTTGTACTGATTCGTGATATTTTTATTGAGTGAACTCGAGCGCGGGTTCAAATCTTTTCATATTCCAAACATAATTGATATCGATATAATTTTGGTCAGTCCGATTTTCGATGCTACAGATAGAAACGAACTTCACTACGAAAACATTTTCGCGTGCTTACAAAATCGAAATGTAAGCTCGTCATAATATATTATGTCGGTTTCCCGGATATGTCATGTTTCAGATAAACCGAGTAGACAACTCGATGCATTTACATTTACCAGCTAAATGTTCACTGTAGAATGCAATTTCTAAATGCGATGCGCGATCGATTGGATGTCGTGGATTATAAATTGTTTAAAGCGCGAGATATTAAAAAATAATATAAAAAATATCAATCTTTAAGTATAATGGTTGTGTTAATTTTATAGATTAAAATAAATTTTGAATATTATATATGTGTAATCTGCACAATTATATAATGATAATTATCACAATGACGTGCCTTATTATGTTATAAAAAGTTCCGTTGGCAATTCCGAGTGAACCTGCACCGAGTTTTACTCTGATAAATATAACGATGAATAATGAGTTTATGGTGCGTCTCTATATAGATTGGGAGACTTCGTAGATACAATTGAACAATCGAATACACTTCGATCACACACTAAAACTATGCTTACACACTGACGAAATAGAATTTCGAGTTTCGTCCGCTTCGCAATCTGTTTTCTGTTATCGCATGAATTTGTTTTGCAGAAATTATGCTTACTTTCGTGAAAATGATATTGCTGATACTCAATCATTCAGTCCCCCAAAATAATTAAATAAATTAGAAAAATAATAATTACGTCATTTCACGTGATTTGTACACTTTTATCTTTTTTCTCAGGTGATAAATGTAATTACAAAAAAGATGCTTTTTCTGTCTAAAAACGAATTTATATGATATTAGAAACGGACAATTACACTGGCATACAGACATAATTGAGATTTCGTCGAATGGCGATATTTCGAAATTCTACTTTCGTCCAGCCGCTTGCCTGAACAATAAGACACTTAACAGTTTGACGTCCTTCACAGCGGAAGGAGACCGATTTTAATCCTCAACTACTATAATTATATGTTTGAATAAAGTAACTACTACAATGAGGCCAATTTTAGATCCAATAGTAAGGTATAATTATCTCTGATTATTATTATTATAATAGAATATTCGCATATTCTGTTACATCCGACAAAGAATAAATCATTAAATAACTTTCCACTGATAAGTAATTTTTAGTAGAGAGAGAGAGAGAGAGAGAGAGAGCATATAATGTTACACATTATAAGTTACTAATAGTTCATAAAATAAATTGATTGTTATTACACAGTTACATGGAAAATATTTATTGTAAATTATTTTCTTTTGCTAAAGTTTGAAAAATACATTAGACAAAATCAAAAGAAATCGTCAGATATAGTATAATCAGACATATTTCTAATGTAAAATATTGAAAATTAACAAATCTACATTGGAAACAGATTTGAATCCGCAGTGGTTGAGGATTAACGGCCATTTACCTTTGCGCACATACATCATAATATTACTTGTCACATACATAATAACATAATATACAGTAGGGAATCAGCGCTTGAAAATATCATGTCGTATCGCAGATAATCAACTGAGATAGTGTAAAAATATTTTCTCCTTTAGAACATTGAAGAAGAGACCGACTTTTGAAAAATATCTTTGGAAAAAGAGGGTGTCGTTCGTAGAATACGTGTTCAGCGTGTGAAATCGCGCGAGTTCTACTCCATTTATTCTCTTTTTATTTCTCGTTTTTTGATATAATCGTTACTACAGCGCTGTCGGACCCAGGTTAATCGAGGTCTCGTTTGATATTCGCAAAGATTCGTCGAAATCACGAAGTGACTCCAATGAAAATCCTCTTCCTTTCGGAAAATTCATTCTCCCACCGGAGAGAGAGAGATCGTCGATATGTCTCTTCATAGAACGGGAAGATCGAGTGATTCACAATCGTGTGAATAAAAATTTTTGTGGCCATAGATAAGTAATTCCCTGGAAGGGAGTCATTTTGCTAAACGAAAAAGAGGCCCGCGCGTTGTCGCACGAAAAATTCCTTCTTCAGCCTACCCTCTCCACGGATTTTAGAATCTCTGTCTTAGAGTATTTGAAAATATAAAATCTACGATAGAAAACAGAACAGATCTCGAATATATATATATCTTAGTATATACATATACATACATATATATGTATGTATATATATTTTTTCTCCCAACATTCAACATCAATTCGCTTGCACCATTATCGTTATTATATTATATTACATCTCATTTTACTAGCGTCATTATTTTTATTATTATTGTTGTTACTCATCGTTTACCGTTTTATTCTTATATATATGTATAACGATACGTATATATATATTTATATATCCTTTTAAACTTACGTAATAGTAAACCATTCTTACATGTTATTAGTAGCTTTCTTTTATGATACAGATTGTCATGTGTCGGCAATTTATTAAGTGCCGCCGATACGATACGTGCTCTCAAGCGAAAGCCTTTCTGATCGATGATCACTAAAGTTTCTTAAATCTTTTACGTCGACAATGTATCGTTAGGTGATTCGTTCGTTATTTTTGTCTTCGTCATTTTACCAAAATTAAATGATAAATTACATTGCCACACAAATGTTACTGTTATTTTCATCATCGTTCATCTGTGGTTTTGAAATATAATAGAAGTTTTCCTTAACTAATTATCTCGATCAAAGATTTTATTTGTGTGAATGTTCTTATTAATGGTATGAAAATTGTGCTTTTTCCGCGCATTGTTTGCATCTCATCTCAATCAATATTTTACTTTTTTATCAATCACATATTAAGAATACACATACTAATAACATATTCTGCGTATGTGTACGTGGAGATTGATAATTTTTATTTATGAAAGTGACCATCATGCTTCCTGCTTCATTTGCTTGCTTAATTTATCAATGTAATATGTACTACTGTCTTATGTCAGCTTGGAAGAGCTTATGTTATCAAAAATAACATTTCTTGTAACGATGTTAAATTACAAATATCATACAAATAGTGAATTAAAATAACATACTGTATATATTCAGAAAAAGATATAGAAAAATTGAACAATAAAAATCATTTTTAATTTTATAATACTTATTCTAAATCTAAAATGGAAGCAAAATTTTAAAAATGATAATTAAAATTCATTAAACTGGAAATTACGAATAAATATGTTATGAAAGCATCGTTAAAAGGTTTTCTGTATTTGAAAAATCAAAAACAATATATATGAAAATTTTTAATAGATTATTTTTAATAGAAAACTTTATAGTATACGAAAATAATTATGCATGAAAATTGTTATATATATGTTAAACTTTTATATTAATCAATGTAAGCCAATATTTCACGAATTTATCATATAATCGACATTTATCCGATAAGCTAAAAGATTCTCGAACAAGAAAGAAATTTTCTAAATTTTTCAGATAACTTTATGAACTTGAAATAATTTTTAAAAAAAGTTTTAAAAATTCTGTATTAAGTACCTCAATTAATGTCTTCTTTAACGTTATTCTCTTCACGAATGATTTACTTTGATAATAAAACAAAGATGACAGCCTGATATGCCATCAAATGCAATTGAATTATTATAGGAGTATCAAACAAAGTTCACGCGAATGATGCCGAGATTACGTCTAAACTTATTATTCATCGAGTAGCTTAGCAACTTGTGCGATATCGGAGAAATCTATCATAATTCGTGTCAGGTCTTGCAGTATAATTATCGACTTCTACATATCGCGGTCATAGCCGGAATGCTCTAATTCCAAGTCAGTGCCGCGAAAAGATCTCGATTATTCGCGTGTAATATCCGATAACACGACATGGTCGCTGTAACGTTACAAGAGAATAATTTTTCTAACATCGAAGAATTCATCACTCCTTTATCGATACGTGTTTTTCACGTCGTTCTTGCGGCACCTTTCGCGTGTTGGTTAACTTTCATAGTCCGCAGTCAAAACTTTCTTGATCCTGTAGATTCCTCTGATACGCCTCCAAACAGCTATCGACGTTTCTGTATATGCCTGAATTCGCTTGGTACATCAGAGTTTCTAGGATTCTCTCGTTCTTAATAACTTTCGTTGGTAATACGATCTGGAAAGACAAGAAGCAGTCCCTTTTGTATTTAGAATAACGAGAAAAATCATTTATAATATTTATTTTATATTAGCAGATAATCGTACCGTATAAATTTTAAAATACAATAAATTATATATAATTTAATATAATAAGTATATATTTAAACTGAAATGTTTTTTTTATTTTTCAATATCATATAATACATTTTTCTTTTGATATTTACCCTGATTAGTTCCTGGGGTGTTATCTTATGTAACTTGAGATCCCTGCTGAGCCTGTCCATGATACACTTGTACTCCAGCTTGGCGTCAATCTTGGTCGATTTGATTTTGACTTTATTCTGTGCCCACGCCACCATTGCCTCGAACTTCTTGACCTCCGGCAGTTCGAGGCTACGACACATGATCATCTGTACCATCGATTCACTCAGAGTGAGAAAGTCCGAATGATTAAAGAGCAATTCAGCCCGCGTCTCGATAAACGCGAGAATCATGTTGACTAACTCCGAAGCGGACGTGTAACGCCAGTAGTAATTCTCGAGGGCGCACAACATCACGCAGACAATCTCGACCCTTAGAAATTGCTTGGCGTGATGGAAGCATGCCTGAAGAAGTTCCGGCAGATCATAGTGCTCCGCGGCGCATATCAAACCAGGTATGTTGCTGCACGTCAGCGGACAGGATCCAGTGTGTAGATAGTCCAGCAAAATTCGGAAAGTCTCTGGATCGAATTCGATGATGTCAAACTGTAAATATTTATTTCTTTTATGAAAGAATTAAAACTACAACCAATTGTGACTTGGAAATTTTTTAAATCTATGATATTTTTTAAGATATAAAAGGTACAATTTAGTATTAATCAATAATTGCTGGTTGTAAAAGTGAAATAAATACATTAAATATTAGAATTTATAAAATAATAGAGAATGAGATATTTAATCTTACAGGATATATTATACAAAATATTATACATATTGAACATAATAAATTATGTTCATTATGAATTTCTCAGGAAATTTTAATTTCGCGCGATAACGAACTCTCTAAGAATCTTCTTTCATCATTTTTCTCAATATTGAGATACATATCGCCGTTGGCGTCTCGCTTACCTCGGTCTGTGCTAGTTTGGCTCTATCTACTTTCTGCGCGTCCGCGCAAACGCTGAGTCGCGGCACTGCCAATGAGGCTGCTTTATCCTTGTCTTTTGCTTCTTTATCTGTAAAAAATGTTTAAATTCTGTTCTTCCACTCTAAAAAAAACAGTTATCATATGAATATATCTTTACTACTTATTTAACATTTACTATTATTTAACTTTACTATTATTAAACATTAGGATTATTATTTTATTATTTCTCTCTACAATATATTCATCTATAAATTTAATTATGCACTATACTTGATAAGTATACTACTTTAATAAGAATATTAAATTGAAAAGTATCTAATATAAGATAAATTATTATAGATACTTTCTCTCATAAGGATTGACACCTACTACTGCAATCCTGCGAGCTGGCCCATCGCTTCCGATCCTCGCTCTGCAGAGTGCTGCCATGCTTTCTAATACTCCTTCCCCATCCTGCCGTGATCGTTCCCAGTCGTGAGAAGGCCCGTTTCACCATCGGCGATGAAGGGACACTTTTGGGCCTAAACACATCAGAACCAGTATCTCACAGAAACCGCGGAGCGGCACCTCAAGGTATGGCGGTGGGATTTACAGGTATTTCACGTAGAGACAAGGATGATTCCGGGTTCAAGGTGAAAGGAAGGACTGATAATTGAAAAGGACAAATATTGAAATATAAAGTCACGAAATGAAAACGAGACAACGACGAAAGCTTATTCTCGGAATTAACAATTTGTACTTGTTAACGTGCGAAGAATCGAAACAATTTGTGCGCACAATTCAGCGAATCCATAACAGATATAAGAACTTTTCAATTTAGTCAATACAGTTGATTATTACATGAAATTTAGAATATAAAAAAACAACGATGAACTGCAGTGATGTAAAATTATTGGCGATAGTGCCACAATAAAAGTAGACGAAAGCATACTTGATATCAACATACTAACGAGTGAAAAAAAGAATATACAGCGCTTTTTTTTCGTAAGAGATACAGATTATGAGAAAAAAAGAACAATTTAGAAAACAGACTGACGAGCAAATGACAGACTTCATTCGTAATTTGAGACAATAATTATCGTTTTTCTTTAATGATCAAAGCTAGGCGAATTTGCCACGTGAATCGTATCATTCGACAGAATATTGCAAGTGCCTCTCAGAAAATAGCATGCTACATAAAATCCAATACACGATACATGGTTTGATTAAATTTGCAATTTTTGCATTGTACGGTAATAAATAATAAAAAGTTACGAGATAATCATGCGGTGCCATGAGGATAGGAGACATGGATGTGCCGTGTGAAAAGATACATATATTACGTTCAAATAACAATATAAATATAAAAGAAACATTCGACACTGAAAATCGCAGGCATTAGTCTCACCATTCAGATTTTCAATTTATTCTTATTAGAGAAATTCAATTTTTATCTCACGTAACATATCGCATAATCCACATTCTTGATTTCTTTGATTGAGACTCCAAAGCCAACGTTCTAAGCAAACATTCTCAAGTCGCCAATCAATTTCATAATATTTTGCATAGTTTAACGATTGTTTGTTCTTGATTTGTTTAACGATTTTGATTTTCGAAGCTTACCAGTTTTCGTAATGACGCATTCCACTTTAATGAGCGAACTTTGATATCAACGATTCCGAAATAGATTCATGAGACTAACAGATAAATAACGGGCTAACGACAACATTCATAATTATTAAGAACGTACCTAGGACTCTCCATGTCGGGAACTTGTAGGAAATTTGAGCTCTTCGGCTTCTGCGGGCTAAGCAATGTCGGCGCCGGTCTTGCGAGTAATTCAGCAACTGGTACTTGCGGGCTTCCGAAGCCCGCTTGAATTCCGTATAACATTTCTTGAAACACTCTGCATAAATACGACGATAAATTTTCACATCACGTCACATTTCATAATTTATTTCATACCGAATTTTTTATGTTCAATTTTTCATGCTTCCGCTTGACAAATGTCTTTTACATTGTTAATCAACCGGTCTAATTAGCTGCATTTACTTGTTTATTTATATTTCTTTTGACTATTTTATACTTATCAATCTGTGAAACACTGAGCTAATTAGAAAATACTCGTTATATTTGGAATTAATGAATTAAAAGAGAGGACGTTTCTGATCAATAAATTATTGAAAAACCTCTTTCTACATTAAACGTATATAATATCAAGTAGTAATTTGAATTAGACATTAATTTATACATATTTTTGCAAGAATTATTATATATATCATTTAAATGTAAATTCTATTTTGTTTAATTTGGTTAAATTTTATTTTGTTTGATTACGAAACAAATGCTATAATCTTTGAATAAAAGAAAATATTTATTACCTGCTTCTTACTGCTAGAATCGCCCTAACACCGATGAATCGGACTTTCTGTTTTTGATGTCCCGGCACAAGGAAAGACACGTCGAAAAGACTAGTGTTTAGCGTCACGTTCGCTGAATTATTGAGGAACACCCTGGTGAAGTCCTTTGCGAGTTGATCATAATCTTCGAACTGATCTCGCACTGAATCCAACAGTGGTGAAGACGGTCTCATGTGTCCAATCGGTCGCCAAGAACCTCGTCTAAGAATCAATAATCGTACTATTAGTTTGATGCAAAATATCATATTTTGAAATTCTTTTTTTCATAAATAATTATTTTAATCGCAAAGTGTATATATTTAATATGTATTATTTTGTTATGATTGCGTCTCACCTATATGGTTTCGGAATCTGGCCTGTTTCCGCGTGATTAGCGAGATTCGCTACGATATCTTCCAACATTTGACTTCTCGTTCGTTCCTGCATCCTTGCGAATTTCGGTGCAGAATAACTCGCCCTTTCTCCATTCACAATCTTCGTTAATATCCATTCTCGGAACATCGGACCTGTTGCGCCCGAGAACCCAATTCGATAGATAAGTTCAACGTGTAGGGGAGATTTTAAACTGAGACAATACTAAAATAGCGAACCAATTTAATCTTGCATTTATACTGTCATTATTTTGTATGATTAAAAACTCGATAATTGCAGCGCAATGACAAAGCAGAAATTATCAAGTAATATCAAATTTGCTAAACTTTGTCACAAACCATGTATATATGTAGATTTATATATAATGGAGATTATATTATTATGCAAATTATATATTTATCAATATCTATCGCGAATATTTATATTACCATTTAATGCATACATAATGCCAATGATTAAATGTTAAATAAAATATTTGCGCTATGATAGGAAAAAAACATAAACTTCCCCTGCGGTACGATAATTTTTTATATAAATTCTGTTTTTGAAATAAAAATAATTTCCCTTAATCATGTCAGTTTTATATGAAAATGTAATAATACCTTTTTCAAAGACACTTTGCTCCCATAGATACGGTTTGTAGGCCCCAACTTCATCCCTTGTAACTACGGATACCTCGTATCTCGTGATTTTTCGCTTTATCCGTGGACTCACTCGCACCAAGATAAATGTGTGCAAAAAGTGCGACTTGATGCAAGCTGGACTGAAGCTCGTGTTGTCGGCTTCCAAGAATACGACACACACTATATCGTTGCCAATGTGCCTTTTTCTTTGAAGCTGCGCGAGCAAAGAGTAAAGGTTTTCAATTAAATTCTTGGCATTTTTGTCACTAAAAATTTATCTGTCGCGAGAAAATTAAACGAGAAAATTCAAGATAAGTATAACTGAAACAACAGTGCAATAAATTAACTTACCTTTTGAGGATCATGTTTCTCGTAAGGCAATAAGGTGGACACGTGGAACATTATTTCGATGCCCCTCCAGTTGGTGTAGACAGAATATAGGCCCGTCAAATCGTGTACGGTGTCGAGACCACCTTTGTACTTGTCAAATCCCTTCAATCTAATTTTATCCCCGAGAATCTGCAGGAATTCCTCGAAGAGCGGCGAATTATCGTTGTTATCGAGTATCTCCTCCTCGTTATATTGACCTTCCTGAACATAAATCATCCCCACCTTCAGCTCGGACTTGATAAAAACTTGATCGAGCTTCAGAAGTTCTTCGGGCGTATCTGGTAATTGGCCCAGGGTTAACGGCGGATTGATGTTCACCTCCTTACCGAGACTTCGTACTACTTCTTCTCGATTATACCTGCCAAAAAAATCTATCATGTCTCATGTATCTTCGAAGAGATATTGATTGTAACTTGCATTTAATCACCAATTTCAATTTGTTAGTGTTTAACTGTTAGAATAAATTTCTAGTACAATTCTAGTTCAAAATTTCAATTTTACATATTTAATTTTATTACAACTTTCATTGTAGTTTTGAGGTTTTCACGAGTATTTTCTTTATGGAGATGCGCGGTTTACGGGGTTATCTCCGTGTTTTGATACATCATTAAACACCAACGTTTCGTGAAATACAAGATTGGCGAAACATTGTTAAATGATGTATCAAAATACAGAGATAATCCATAAACCGCACAACTTTTATTCTAGAAACATCTAAAATATTTATTTAAAACTAGATAAATTATTATTTGGTATAATAATTTATCTATTCTTATTAACACATAAATTAATTTTTTAGAAAAATTTCTAAAAATGTGATTCAGGAATTACCGGTCGGCAAAGACGCAACTGGCAGGAATAAGGCCATGGACCGTGTAACTGATGGCTCTGACTAAAATCCTGAATTGATCACGGTTGTTAAGCGTCTCTTGCTTAATGCTAAGTATCACCGGTCCCAGATCTTCATCGTTTGTAAAGTAGTTCCAATGCTCCGAGCCATAGAAATATTTCTCGTAGGTCTCCTGTTCGACGGAAGTGAGCTCGAAACCCTGATTCTTTTCCCATTGCTCCTCGATGGTAGTCTTTTTTCGAGGGGGATCATCCGTATCACCTTCATTTTCCGCTTCAAACAAACAAGAGCTCTTATCCTGCCGTTTCAATATGGACGAACGATCTTCTGCACTCTGTCCTTCCGCTTGTTCAGGATCGGTAGCCTCGTGTTCGCTCTCACTTTCGTCCCAGATTGTGTCCGACGTGATCTGTTGTCGCGAGCATTCGATCCAGTAGCCGGGTGTTGGTATCAGGTTGTGCGGGAACTCTTGACAGAACTCGTCTATACGGGAAATTTATTTTCAACTTGTATCGAATTCTAATTTACTTATCATGAATGTTATTTTCTAGAATGAGCAGTGATGAGCAAATATCTAGAAAGAAAAAGAGTAAAGATAGGAATAAATTGTTAAAATGAGTACAAGAACTTTATATGATAAGCCGTACTTGCCGGAATTCTGTGAGCTATTTCGATTGTGCCTTTGAAAAGTGGAAGTTTTGTAGATCAAGCGAGAGAAATCATTAAAGAACATAATCACAGAGTAATATCATAGTAAAAGTTATTACATTGTCGTTGTACACGTTGTACGTAAATGCAATAATCCTCAACGTTTTCATCGTGAAGCGCGCGGACGTCGATTGGGCAATTTCGCTCAAAGCGAGATTAACGTTAATTAAACCCGTTTGACTAGCTCTCTTCTCGGCAGAGTAAATTGGTGGGCGATGGCGCCAATGGTGTCTTGTTCTCCGCAGATACGAAAAGGATCGGTCGAATCATTCTCGAGGCGAAAAGGAGTTTGTTTAAAATTTAGTGAAACAAAGAAAACGGGGAGAGAAGAGAGAGATATAAAGAACGAGAAAAACAGATAGAATAAATAGTATCCAAAGACAAGCACTCTGCCTGAAAATCATTAAAAGAGGAATCCGATCCGACAAAATAGCGCCTCGAGAACGAATCGATCGTAAAGCGGAACCTAGAGAAAGATGCGGAGAATCTTGAAGAGATTTTCCTTCTCGCCGGACTCACGTCCACTTAAGTACGTATCTCCGGTAATAAGTTTCCTCTCCGCCTCCACGTGCTCTGTTGCCTCGTTTTATCAATCTTCCTCCTTTCTGTCCGCTGTTCCTTCTTCCGACGCGCGGCTGTCGACGATACCGCAGTCGATTCACTGTAAGGTAGAACACCAAGCTGTTTGCAAACAGGGCTTGGTATTCGAACTTAGAGTGAGCCGCCCGCGGTGCCCTCCTCTTCATCGTAGCTCTGCTGCTGCAAATCGACCTAATTGCCGGGCTCTTTGTTCGCATATAATAGCCATCCGTATCTTACTAGAAATCCGAATTTCGACACGGCGTTGGTTCCCTACCTCCTTTGAGGATCGCAGAATTTCCTCAGTTCGCGAAACAAAAGGACCGTATCAAAGGAATGGATAACTCCTTAAGCGTTAAGTAAATATTAACTAATATATATCTATGTATAATACAAGATATTAATATGTATATCGGATGACTCCTGTATATACGCCGCACTTAACAAAAACTTAATTTATTAAGTATTATTTAGTATTTTTAAGGTAAACCAATTATATCAGTAAAAACTTTGTACTGTTTACTACTATGAAAAAAATATTAGAAATCCGAAATATACTTATTTTTCGTATTAATAAAAGAATTTTTTGAAACCCTTGCATTTTTGCCGTATATCTCATAGGATGGGATATACGGCTATTCATAGGGGGAGGGAGGGTATGTACGGCTCATGAAAAATTTACAAATAATGCTTATAAATAAGACGTAAAACGACACAATAACTTATAAAATATGTTTACAAAGTTTTATTAAGAAATAATAATGATAAATATATATGTGAAGTTAGATAATAATTACAAACTTCCTACATATATTACAAGTATTATGACATGAGGTGTTACATATTTCATGTAATGCGTTTATTGCATTTAGTACACTGAAGCCAATCTGCGCACTTTGTATGCTTTGAGCATAAATCCTGCCCTTATAAAATATGTTTACAAAGTTTTATTAAGAAATAATAATGATAAATATATATGTGAAGTTAGATAATAATTACAAACTTCCTACATATATTACAAGTATTATGACATGAGGTGTTACATATTTCATGTAATGCGTTTATTGCATTTAGTACACTGAAGCCAATCTGCGCACTTTGTATGCTTTGAGCATAAATCCTGCCCGCCGTATATCTCAAACAGATGGGATATACAAGACAACAAACTAAACAAAGACTTCAAGAGCAAAGTACTTGTATTTTACTTTACTATTCCTCTACACTTATGTATCACGAAATAACCGCTAACAATAAGTCTTTTACGCGGCCTACAGTAATCGTTTTATGTAGATTATAATTTATGATAGCGCTACTCATTACAGTGACAAATCGATTCAACTCACAATAATTTCATTAATATTAACAGTAAGAAACTGAAATCATAACACAATACTAATATAATATAAAGGCATATAACAGAGTAATTGCGAGAAAATTACCCCCACTCCTTCTATTTTTTTCTGACTTCTGTGGCGTAAATCCCAGCGCGACATATTTACTGGAGTTACCCTAATTCAAGATAAATAAATATTGGCATTTTCATTGATAAAGATTTTATGCTAATAATAATTTTTATAGATGTTATTATACTTTGCCTCTATGATTAAAAAAATTGCATTTCAAGATAGCAACTAACATGTTTAAAAGCCGTAAGAGCAAAATGTATAAAATTTATAAAAATCGATATTAGATACAAACCAGATGACCAAACATATTTATTTATCCTAGGATAATATTACTATTATACGTTAATAGAAATTTAATGCGAAGATTATTTCAATAATTGCAAATTAATACCTGAAGATTATCAACGCTTACAATCTAATTCGCTTTGAAATTATCTAGTACACACGATCATCCAATTCAATGCATTGAACTGAAGAAACGCGACGATTATTATTTCTTCTTTCATGAATATTTTTTGACTCCTGTTTACCCGTTACCGAACACTTACATTCGACTATTCGAATCCGGCGCGACGAAGTAACTTCGCTCATATAATCGTAAGTAATCCAAGACAGGCGGAACCACCTGTAGCTTCATCTCATACATATGCACTCTTCCAAAAGTCGGTGGCACTGGGCTCGTTCACGAAAATGCAGCCCAACGATAAGAGAGAGGAAGAGTGAGCGATCTCGATAGCGACGATGAAAGCACTTACCAGAGCACGCTTGAGGTGGCAACGGGAAGATCAGGGTAGTCGAAGACTTTCTTCTCGCAACTGCACAGCCTAAACTTTGTGGTTTGAAGCTGCGCAACTGCTGCATGAAGTCCGAGCACTCCATCAGCGCCACGTCGGCAAAGTGCAGATCGCAAAGTATCTGGTTCTTGAATCTGGAATACAGAACAGCTCTCAGAATTGTTCGTCGAAAACGAACGATACTTTACTGCTTTCCATCCAAGAATAATAAATAGGCGTTTAAAACATAAAGTTTACAACATAAAAGTGAACAGATAATGGCAATGAATGGTAATGATATTTGTTCTTATTGTGTAACATCTTTTATAGAGTATTAAATTTGTTGTAAAAATGAATTGTCGTAAAAATGAAAAACAAATCAATTTGAAATAAAAACTCAACGGGTTGATTATAAAAAAGTAATTAAGTAGATAGATCTGATTCTGTTAGGAAACATTTGATTAAAGATAGAAAAAATCTCCGACTGACGCTTTTCATTTCAACGTGATGAAACTCTCGATCTTAAATGGATCTTATCATGGAAGAAAACAATCAAGAGAAACGAAGTTTCATGAGAGTTCAGATCGCTTGATAAACGTGAATCCGTTGTTGCGTCCCGACGGTGGCTGTTATTGGAACACATCGCTCTCTTATCTCTTTTAGCGCTCGCTTTTATCGCATGGATTTACGTGATACCAATTAAAATTATGAATTATACTGAGTTTCGGGAGAAACTACGATAATCCGTAAAAAATATGTTAATCGCTATCTCTTTGTAACTTATTAAATTTCGGAGAGTATTATACTCTCAACTACATTTGTAATATTTGTTAATATTCATTAATATTTTGCGAGTTGTGTTCCATATACATATAAGAGTGATCAACTGCCACGGACATAAATCATAAAAAATATTATTTCCTAAGCTTCATATGACATTTCTATTTATATTTCCTGTGCGATAGGTGGTAGTCTCATAATAGTGATGCATTAGCGACTTGCGTAAAGGTTGTAAAACGGCCGGTAATCGCATAACGTTACATTAAAACGTCCATTCCAATTCGGCCTGCATCTGACAGGATTCCGCATGTTATTTCCACAGCCTGCTGACGGTCCGCGCGATGGAATAATAAAAATATTTTTCGATAATCCCTCGCTCTCCGCGGAGAAAGCTTGTCGAGGGATGACATTATGACGCACTGTGACGTGGCGTTTTCAACGTGGCAGCTCGACGATAACGCCCGTCGTAACGTTCGTTGAATCGCAAATGGGCTTCTGAATCGGCGACCCGATATAGAAGATATATTATTCGTCTTTTTATCCACGGGAGACCACGTTAAAATCGTCGATTCAACATCACGTTGCACGTGACTCGCGATCGAAACGGCGCGGCGGGATGGCTTTCCGATCGACTGAGCTTCGCAATGATTCCCACATATGTGACGTAAATGTTCTCGAATGGGAAACGCGATAGATGGTCGGGCATTCTTTTCGAGACCGAATCTCATCGGCCATGTAAATTTGATAGAATGTACGAAGGTGCGAAAGCGCGATATTCGCGCAGAGACGGCATCCAATCGATCGAACAGCTTTCGCGTGACTTTTGATAAAACTAGGATGATTTTTCATGAAGAGCATGTCGCAATTTTGTTGGACTTCAATCGTATGGATTAAATTAATCGCGGACCGAATTCACTGGTGACGAACGCTTGATTTCGCTTTTGTCTTTCGATTGTCCGTCGTGTTTATCGGACGCGGAGTTTCTACGTTCGTCGGGAGAGTAGTAAAAGTCAGACGGCGACGCGACGTGATGCATGGATGGCGAAAAAAGCACCTTCCTACTGTCGCGATCTATTGACGTCTTTCTCGCCCCGGCGAACAAAGTGTTAAATCGTGAACGGAATCTCTGTTTGCATGGCGATGCGTTACAAAAGCGCAGCTTCGCGACTGGCTCCTCGGTTAACTGAGTTCCTCACGCTATATAAAGAATATGTACGTGTTACACTTCTCATATTTTAGTTCATCTGCGATTTATTGTGCAAATTGATTACACAGAGTTATATAATACATTTTAAAAGAGGGAAGAAATGCATTTTAAACGGTGGAAAAAATATACGTCGTATTACATTTGTATAATAAGATGACGTGCAAATTGTTAATAATAAATAGAGTCATGTTTCTTATTACAAAAAAATAGATCAAATAGTTATATTTATTTATGAATTGTGTTACTTTGTGCGTCTGTGAGATACAGATCAAATAGTATTTCGCGTTCTATTTCGTTATGTATATCTCGAATATTCGCTACTCAATCTCCAAGACAGGAAATATCTTGAGAATTCAGCGTCATGGGATCGTCCATGTCAAAGATCTTGTTTCATAAGAGAAAGAGAGAGAGAGAGAGAGAGAGAGCGTCGGCTTAATTTTTAAAATATGTAAAAGAAGTCGAGAGAGTGATAGCATGGGACAAATAACATGGATATAATTCTGTTGAATGGCATATAGTTATTTATGTTCCTCTCCGACAACGGTGTTAAATTGTGAATAAAAAGTATTGTCGCGCGCAACATTTCGCATTGCCAATATTATACCGCAGTCAACAATAAAACTCCTCGTTTGACTGTATGATTTACGTTATTCTGAATAATAACACTTTTAAATACAAAATGTAAAGCGTTTATTCACCGAATGTTCATTTTATACGCGACTGAATGCAGATTGCGTGAAATCAGGTCGGAGGTAATAAAAAATAATAAATTCACGAACGCGCGCGCGCGCGCGGGGCGCGCGGGCGAAATAATAAATAGTAATCCGAATGATGAAATTGTAATTTGTGACTAAGCATTTTTTTGGCAATTTCCGGAGCATGCATTACCTTTCTGCATATTGTGAAATATAAAATTATGGAGTTCCATGCAAAGTCAAACATTATAAACAATGCAAAATTGAAACCTTTTGAAAATCCAAAAAAAGTGCATCTCAAGATTTTTGAGAGACACATTCTTCCTAGATAGTTTCGAAAACGGTATTGGATTACCAAATTAAATCGTTACAGTCACGTTAAGAGCCTCGATGAAATGAGAATGCAATAAAACGAGTATGAAAATAAAAGGACAAGAGGCGTGCTTCACACTAATGCGGTACGGCTTACGACAATACTGATTAAGGATAATATCGTTTTACGAGTTCGCCAGAAGCGTAAACCACACCGAGAGTGCGATTCTATCTTACTCACCGTCTCGCCCGCTTTTGATTGGGTCCCGTGAGATTCAGGCCGCAGCTGTTACATTTTAGGCACTCCTCGTGGTAGTGGTTGTTGTCGTACAACGGCGACGGTTCTTGAAACAATAAGCGCAGAAATAGAATAGTCTCTAAAGGATGACGCATAATAATACGATATACAGGTAAATGCTTGCAGCGATAAAATTGTCGGAACAAGAAAAAAAACAATAAAATCTTTTAATTATTAAAATTTATTTTAATTATAATTAAAAGGATTTTAATTATAATTAAAATAAATTATCTCTTATAATAGATATTCAAAATGTCCGTGTCACAAGATAAACCCCTGTATCTGTCAAAGATTTTAGGACTTATATTTTAAGACCCTCAAGAGTCTAATCACACAAGAAATATTGCAGCAATATTTGACTTTATATTACAGAGTATATAGACTTCCATAAGTTTTATGGTCCATCCTCTGCAATAAACAGCAATTGCCACTATATTTGTCTCGTGAAAAAACTATACTACGTAACCAGACTTTTGAGGATCTCTATTTATATTTACATTAAAGGAATCATAAATATTTATCGTAAATAAATAATTTTTGTAGTAATTGAAACATTTCTCTTTATGTTCATATGTATTTTTTCCTCGTTTTCGCAATTTTTATTCTACAAGCATCTACCACGCGTCGCGTAATATCCTCTCTTTCTCATTATCGCCATTAAAACCTCCTGGTTGTTCAGGAGAACTTGCGCATCATCCTGTTTCATTTACACTATTTTTCTACCTCCGCCTGTTTTCCGATACTCTCCCCCTCCCCCTTCTCTTGTCGTTCTTGTGTCCTTACTTAACAACTCTTCCGCGAGGTCGTGTTGAGCTAAGCCGGGGTGTGGTCGACGCTCTCGTGACACCACGCCACACCACACCACGGCACACCGGAGGCCGTAAAGAATTCCAGCGCATGCCAGGCATGGAATTTTGATATCGAGAGGAAAGTAGGCGTCACGGCGCGGCGCCACGCCGGTCTCGTCAGGAAACAGGACAACGCGACGTTCGTGACCGCTGCGATATGTACTAATTGCACGCATGCACGCACGCACATCCTGTCAATGAAGGCTCATACATGCATGCTCTATTCCGTGACTGCAGAATTAATGGAGTTGTTAAAAATATCATATTTAGTAACGTGGCTCCCATTCTTAGTTCTATATTTGGCAAAACTAAGGACGTGATCTTAAGATTATAATGTGATAAAAAAGAAATATGATATAAAATATGGAGGAGTGATTCAAAAATAAAAAAAAATTTTAATATCATTACTCTAAAATAGATTTTTTGTAAAATAAAGTATTATAATATATAATTAGATAATTTATAAATGTTAATTAACAAAAGCAGATGCAGAATGATGTTTTTGAGGATCTACGCTGAAGAATTGATATAATAAATATTCATGTATGTATATGTAATAATTTTATTCAAAATTATTCAAAGTTGCTTAAAGAATCACTAAGTCTTTCAGACTCATTTATATCAATTCAGAAGTAATAGTAGAAAGTCAGAGAATGCTGTATACTTGGCAACACCCTTTCCTGCATATAAAGCATAGATACGTCGACTTGAATCTCGTTGTTTAACTTGGGTTGTTAGAAAGTTATATATAATGTAATTATTATTACGTTTTAACAACGACGATGTATATCTTGAAATAGAAACGGAACTCAGTCCTAGTAATTGAATTTTAATGAGTTAAAATTGTAATGGCTTCTACCACACAAGATATTTGTTTTAAACTCATATGTATTAAAAATCGTATTTTATGTAATTTTAATTGAAACAACATTTATAACAATTCGAAATATAATATGATATAATGATATTCTATAAATATAATATGATATCACATCAAATAAGTAATGAAAAAATGCTTGCTTCTTAAATTTGTAAAATATTACTATTTTAGTAAACATAATTATAGTGGAAATGTTTTCAAATGAATTATTTTCATTTACAAATATATTTTAATTATGACATAATCTTATATCTAATTTTTTATTTCTTTTAACTTTATTTTTCAACTGAGATAACGCAAAAAAGATATATGAAATTAAATACGTAAACAGAGAGTTTCATCAGATGTTTTTAACAAAATAAATTTACAAAATCGACATTATTTCGAACGTATTCTATTGCGAATTTTAACGAATGTTATTAATATTTACGTACTGTTGAGAGAAGTTTAAAAGGCGCCGATGAATTTGAAATATTAAGTACCTACGTTGCGGCAATCTCGTTACAAGTTTTCACGGACCGCAATATATTTCGTGCAAAATATCTAGATGACGAGCGAAATTATTCGTGTCGCAACTGTGGCACGTGATATAAGATTACATTGGATGGTATTTCGCTTCAACCAACAGATTATATTCTTTTTACCCTCGATTTACGCTATTATCTAATATACTTTACATGCAAGCCTTATATAAAGTATATTAGACTTTAAACTTTTCTCTTTTTTTTTCGATACGTTTAAGGAATCAAAATAAATCCTATATACAATACTTTGCATAATCTTTTTGTTATAAATAAAATTTAGCATAACTCAAATCAATTATCGAAAATTTTTAACATACTCTTTGGTGTTCAAATATCACTGTAAAGTACTTCACGTCCCGCATGATTTTGGCGGAAGTAAAAATTGAAAATTTTAAAGGATAACGTGATGAAATAAATTCACAAAAAAACGTGGAGCAAACATGCCCGCATCGTAACGCGAATCAACGAAATAAAATCGCGTACCGTCGCAACCGAAACTGCAGGAAATGTCGATTAATCCGCAGTTTACATGTGGCGATATATATTTCAACACTCCCGTCACGGTAGCGTGGTGTATACATACCTCTTTAGGTTTCGTTTTTTTATCTTGAAATACGGCGCGATGCAAATCTCGTCTAAAATATGCAAGAGCTAGGTCAAATTCTAACGAGCGTCTACTACCGAGATAAAACATGCACTTTATCACTATTTGAAGCAAAGATTCGGAAAAAGTAGGAAGCGACGAAGGAGTCGCTCTACACTTGCCGCGACGGTTTTTTTACTCCCATGATGATTATATTCAAGATAACCTTGTTCTTATTTATACATCCATTACGCGACAAAATAGGGTATCAGAAAATGTCAAGTAACATGGAACGTGTAATCAACACTTTGCAAGAAAAAAAATTGTAATATCTCTCCTTCTATTTCCAATCGCGATACTAACGAGATGTCTGAAAGTTGAAAAGTATTAAGCAAAGTAAGTAAAAATAGTGTTAGAGGAGCGAATAAAACAGAGCTTCAATGTAGCCATTGTGCCGGAAGTATTCGAAAATATTACTTTGGAGTTGCGTGTTTGTTATTCCAGGCAGGTTTTAGTAACGAAGGAAATTAATAGTGTGCACGCACGAATGAGGTGATATTGACGCAGCCTTTATCAGTACTTTAACACGTTAACGGCGGACTCGATCTACCAGGTCGAAGCTTCGAATTTTCGGACTCGTTCTATTCAATCAAAGGCCCTTGCTTTTAGATAGCGTGTGTTCCATTTTTCTGTTTAATTTTTTCAAATTACACTTAAAAATATGCAGAATAAAAAATGAATTTCAGACATCTGAGTAAAACTTTTACTCCTGCATAAAACATTTTATTCTCATTTGATTCCGTGGCTCTTTTTACTCATAACGAAATAGGTAGTTGCAACATATTTTTCTTCACATGAGAATGAAGATACGAGAAAGCAAAGAATCTTGGGAACAAAAGTAAATTAATTTAATGTAAATATACATTTTGCAATAGATAGCCGAATTTCAAAGAAATTAACAAAGATTTAAGAGTTTACGTGTTTCTGTAATTAAAAAAGAAACTACAATTTTTTGAGGAAACATTCACTGCATTTTAAATCGAAATTTTATTATAATCTCATTCTAATTCCTTTATGATGAACTTTTGTTGGGACAATCTTCTATGTTAGCTCACAACTATCAGTGGAAGTACATTAGATTACATCTCTCTCGCTACTCCCAATTAATTAATTCTTCGTTGTCGTCTTGTTTATACTCCCGCTTCTACTGATAAATGCAATCTCGCGGTCATACAGCATTCTTTGTAAATCATCCAATGCAAATAAAATTTGCGAGCGTTTATTCTTAAGAAAAAGATGAAAAACCCGACCACGTAATATCACAGACGCACATTGTCTCCACAGCTTTTATTGACGCTTTGACCCTCGTCTTTACTACGTGCTTGGATCAGTTCGTTTATCCGTCGTCGTTAATTTACAGAGTCTGGGCTCGGTCGCGATTAATGAGAAAATAAAACTTGTCACATCCTATGCTACAAGAAAGCAGCCGGATTTGACGTAAACTCCAAAAGTGAGTTTCAGCGGAAGCGACTCGCTTAATTCACCTAAGACGCAATTACACACACGTGCCAAATGTGTAACGCAATTGTATTTGATAATTCCAGAAGATGACACTTTTAAATAATGATATTCGCTGTGAAATCCAGAACAGTGAAATATTTTTTTAGCGTTACCTAAAATTAACTTATTATTAATAATTCTTATATTTATTAAATTAAAACGAGGGAAAATTCTTGCCAATAAAACTAAAGGCAGAACTAATTATTTCTCGAGCAATTGTGCTCGTCGTTCCTATATTATCATGCACGTATTCAACATTTTATAATAATAGCATTTAGTTACAATAATTAATGAGAACTATTTATAATCGCAGTTAATATCCTATAACCTTTAACTATCCAGGAAATTCAATTAGAATCAAATATACAGAATGTATTAGATTTTCTGTTTCTTTTTATTCATTATAGATTGAATGATCAATTAGGAATCGATCTTTGCCTAGTAAAAATGTCAAGGTAAATATTATGCCCCACATTATGAATCGTATGAGCAATCAAAATTTAGAGAAACTCTATAAGGAACCCAGAACATACATATTTTGCATATTATGTCTTATATAAATAAATAAATATGCATTATAAAAATAAAATTTTCTTCAGCTCATATTTTTGACTTAAAATATTATCAGATTATTTTTTAGAACAGATATGAAACGTATGCAAACAGTAATAAATATCATCTCAATTGAAATCATAGAGATGGGAATTAGTGAGAGATGATATTAATTTAGAGGAGCAGCACAGAGCAAACTTTCAAACAATATAAACCAAATTTTCCCGATTAAGTTCGAACCATATGGCTGTATGATATTGACATCGGATCATTTATAGAGTTTTCCAATACGGAGGATGTGGAAATCTGTCGTATATGGTGCGCATTAGGTGCGATTAAGCTGAGTTTACACATCATATTCTCAATTCAACATAAATCATTGGAAATAAACAAAAAATAAATCTTATTTGGTGTTTCCACAAAAGTAATTCTTCATGCTGTGGAATGAAATTCTCATGGAAAAATACTATCAATTCGGCGAAGCAAAAATCTTGAAAATTCTTATGATCAGATGATTTATAATTAAAATATGCGTACATAAATATGAATTAATAATTTCAAAATTAATTTTAATGACAGATATTTCTATTAATATAGAGAGTCGATTTTCCCTAAAAGGACGCCGATAACTTATGCGAATTACAAATGATCAAACATGAGGGGCTTTGAGTGAACTTGAGCTTGTCGATAGTTCACTTCCGATTCATTCACTTGGGACGATTTACCCGAGAGGATCACCAAGAGCAAACCGCGTAAATTCAGCCTTAGCAGTGAACGCAGTCTTGTCGTTGGGAATTGATGACCGGAGAGCGCGACCTCGGCTGGTCGCTCGGCAGAATTTATTGAAACCAATGAAATTCCCGAGAGTTCTCCCGCTGGCGATTACCAACGGCCACCACCGATGGAAATAATAATTACATCTCGTGTAATTATTGCACTCGGGATTCTTCTGCGGTTTGCACATAGCAGATAAAAAAATTAGGCGCTCATTCACGTTATTTTTTCGTTTTTTTCTTTAACACTATATTCTCTCAAACTAATAAAAATGGGCAGATCCATCCGTACTTCGAGAATAGCCGTTGTACCAAGAGAAAACTTTGTGTAGGTTTATGACCGTATAAAGTTTCAGGTTCCGAAAATTGGTATTTTAGAAAGGTTTTCAAGAAAGAAACAACGTTTCCAGAAAGAGAATTTTTATGCGTTTCATAAAATCGCAACGTTTCATAAAATCGCGGAAATTGTGTTCTCAATGTCGTGAACGACATTTATATGTCAATTTCCCAATTAATCCGTGTGGATTTGCGTTTAAATAAATTGCGGAGGAAAAGCGTGGCAGGTCTTAATCACAATACACGCGGTCGGGAATAAAATGCCGATTATTTACGCTCGTGTGTGCCAAATTGGAATTTCTCTTTAATCCGCGAGTGTGCCGCGCCCTTTGCGTCAATACGAATAATTGATTTGCAATTTGCGCAAGCAGTTCAAGGCGGATTAGAGCCTGAATAAATCCTTAATAAACGCACATGCGAGGAGTGATGTGTTCGAGCAACGCCCGAGATTGATCGACGCGTGATTGATACTAACAATGAATTTACGACCAACACACCATAAACATCTCGAGAACATCGATTCTGTTGTTGTTCTTTAATCTTCTGTTCTGAATCTTAGATTAGATGACGTGTTCTACGCGGTCCTACATATTTCATGATGCTGCATCCTTATTTATTATTAATAATAAGAGAATGGCAGCACGAAGTCATCAGCCATAACCATTAATTAATTATTCGTACGTATAATATCGGGAGATTATGTAGCCATGTACGAAAACAAGTAAAACACTATATGAATTATTAACAATCAACATGAGCCTTGCTTATAATAGCTATGACGATAATTTTAGCATAAAGTGACCGGAATATTAGAACATCATAATCGTCCACATACACCCGATATATAAAATACTCCTTTAAGTGATAAATGTCCTCCGCATTGCAAACTTCGCGTCTATAGATTTATGACAAGAGATACGATTACTCGGATATCAATAACTGTGACATTACAAAAGAGATTGCTTCTTATCCTTATTATCATCATTTTATCGACACATTGCGTATTGAGAGAAATTTATCAGCTTCATTGTTAACGCGCATTCGCCGATGAAAGCGTCCTTTATACGACAAATGGGTAAAGGACAATCACGAGAATTTTCGATGGCTGGCGTACAATAAGTCTGGAAATTTTTTCAATAGCATCAGCCATTGATTAATATGTATTTCTCGATTAAAGATTCATTAGACCATGTTACATGATAAACGAGTGAGGAATATCAGAACTATGATATAATAACTTAATAAGGAAGGTGTAAGATTGCCGCAAATGCGCAGTAAGAGAGTGCATTTGGGCTCAAATTTGATTGACTGTTACCAAAATGTGCTATCGCCATTATACGCAATGTTACATCTGTTTTCTTACACCATAATCAGAACGTTCCATTAATTTGAAACGCGTGTAATTTCTTTTGCTTCGTCCGTCATCACCTTCACTTTCGTCGCTTCAATCTTAAGAAATATGAAACAAATATTGTGTTTCATCTCACGTTTACAAACGATCAAAGAAAATGAAACAATCCACTATATATCCGAAACGGCTTTTTTTCTTTAGCTCTATGGCTGAACGGTAAAGATTTTAATACCTATCCGCTTCGCAGAGATAATTCTAGGGGAACGATATAAGAATACGAAAAAAGCAATACCTATAGTATTTCAATGATAAAAGCGTAAAATAGTGTCTGAAGTAAAATGTATAATTGAAAAGATTTAGCGGATAAAATTACGAAGAGATTCGTGGACAAATAAAATTAAGTAATTATACGACTGAATATTTTATTACAAACAAAATGTGATTTAAAAAATGTCTTGCTAAAATTTTAGTATCATTTATTGTTTTATATATTGCATAATCTTAAATAAAGATAAAATCTTAAATTAAATGAGATAACGAGCAAACATAATTTAAAAATTAATTTTCGACTACTATCTTTAAAACCAGATAATCTAATTGCTGATTTCTTATTCCCATACTGTTGCAAGTAATCTTATTTATATTTTTATGAAGGAGGCTATATAATAATCGATGTTTTATCCTGTCTCAAGAAATATCTGCTCGTTACAATTTAACTCCATTATTGAGGATAAGTATCCTCAGCAAGAAAAACCGCATGCATCGACAAGGAAAAAGTCTACAATCAACAGAAGAACGAAGCGAAGGTACTCGTAAAAGTTGGGCCCTCACCTTATTTAACAACCCTTCTTTAATGGAAACGCGAAAACACACGAGAGCAATTTCGAAATGGACGCAGAGTCGAGCGACGAAGAGACCAGGTCGATCTGGAAAATTACATTTGGTAGTAGCGCATAAATTACGGACAATTTGTCCATAGTCCCCCTTTCTACTCTCCTGGTCGTTGCCTTGAAATGTGTAACCACTAAATTACGCGAACACCGGACGAATCTCGAAGATAAAAGAAACATAATTAAGAGTATTGCAGTAAAATTAAAAGCTACCGTAAAGTAGAAAATTATCGAGGTGAAAAACTTCGGTGTTATACAAGGAGAAGATAACGAAAAATGTAATAAGCTGTAGATCGATGAATATTACGAAACGTGGTACACGTAATGAGTTCTAATTACTACTCTGATCAATAGAAGTCAAAACACAGCAGAGAGTGAAATATTGAAGAGTTGTATTGTTAAAAAAAATACGGCATAACCAGTAAAAAAATCAAATATAATTTATTTTTTATCAATTTATACAGCAGTCGATGAATATATTTTTGTTATACGAGTTGCTTAATTCAGTGTTATTGAAATTTATGTTATACGAGTTGCTTAATTTAGTATTATTGAAAATGTTTCAGATGGACACTGGAGTTAATTTAATGACGTAGGTTGGTGTGGTAACTCTATTACATTTTACATATTTGTGCGTATTCGATAATTGTCTCTAATTAAATCATCGATAGCTGCCGTTCGATTGGCTAATTTAAAATCGCACTTGCGAATATGTACGCATTAACATGCATACTTAATATTACCTGTACGAGAAAAAGGCCAATTTAATATAGTTATACGTTCGAATTAATAAAATATTTAATAACATTTCATAAATTAAATTATTACTAATAGATACGATCGAATTATTTGTTTCAAAAGTGCTTGTTGGAATGGAAAATACACCCATAGATTCTCGACATTCCGCTACAGATTTTTACTAATAAAAAATTAATTTTCTCCTTAATAAAATCAGCACATTGCAGTAATTTTATTTGAAAGCGTTTTCTTATTTTTTAATCTCGCACAGATTTTTTTCCCGATTTAACGATACGCGATACCTCTTCAAACTTACTTACAAGATACCAGTAAAAGTTATCGACATTTCAAATCCTTAATATAGTGGAAAGATGTAAAAAATGCCATGACAACTTTTAGTTCGTTCGAGTTTAACTTAAGTTTCTTGTAACGATCGTTCTTGGGAGGATCATCGAGGAGTATTTGCAAAAATGATTTACCTCCGCGTAACTTCGACGCAAATATTGTTAATTCTATAGGCATATATACAATGAAAAATTTCACGTTTAAATAATTAATCGGTGATTTTAATTATATTCAAATTAATGAAAACCCCGTATTAATGAGTAAAAATAAAAAAAATTGCCACGGATCAAATTAACGAATGGAATCCGTTTCGGTTTACGAATCTAACAAATCAACATTTTAATCTCACGATACTCGAATATTAAAAATTAAAATACGCAGCAGAATATCAATGCTGAAAGCATTATTTTTAATTAATCCCGACATGCGCAAAACATACAAAGTAAATGCGCTTATTAAACACGTTTCGCGATAAAAGCACTCTCAGGGATGGTCCTCCGCGCACTGATTACATCTATCGTAAAATTCAAAATGAAAATATTTATCGTTTCCAATATTATCGAGAGATACTATTATATCGCGTCTTAACTTGGCGAATACACACCATAAGTTCACACACCAAATTACCGCTCAAAATGTAACTGTATAACACTATATTCTCGGCGGTGTCCATATCGCCATAAAAAGACGACAGCATCATAAATGATTGATTGATTACCCCCTAAGTATCGTCGTACACGCTGTAACGACACAAGGCTGAATATCATACTTTGAGAAATTCACGGTTTTAATTATTCGTTAAGATGGATACGTAGGCGTAATACGCATTAACGTATTAAGATCTTTAGTACCTAGGCCGGAGTAAATTACGTCATACTTCGGCATATATACGTTAGGTCCGCAAAGATTTAACTTTGACATTTGAACCCGGTGCGTTAGAATTAGTAATCTAAATTGGCGACTAACTATGAATTAACACGTATAATTCGTATTGACTTATTAATCTCAAGCATCGTGTAACACGACATATTACAAATTGCGATATGACACGCGATAACTTTCGCTCTAACTTCTCATGAGCGTTTAGCATGACACATATCATTTACTTTACTTTACATTACTTTATTGCTTGTGAAATAAAAAGAAAATTTTATACTTTGAGTTGTACGATATTGCGAATTTTTATAACACTTTTTTCTCTGTGATGCTGTTGGTCATCAAATTTCTAAAAGTTTTATATTAAACTTCATATTGTGTTTCGTGATCTAAATATTATATTTATGAGATAACTGCTCTTTCTTAATCATGATTTTAATGTAAGATTTATATTTTGATAAACATACACTTTAATCTTAAAGATTTATTATTATTATATTTAAAAAATTATATTAAAAAGAAGTATCGAAAGGCGCTTGTCTAAAGAAAATCGACTCTAAATTAATAATAGATGCAAATTTTGAAATAACTTATATTGTACAAGGAAAATTTTCTATTACGCATCAATAATTACAATAATAAAATACATCACATTACCTAAACTAGATAAGGTTTGAAAAATGTATTGTACAATTGAATTTTGTAGTAGTACGAATCAGTGATAGACGGAACCATTAAAATAAATTGAATTTAAAAAGAACCGAGAGTATAATATATATAACGAATTATTCGAAGAATACAATATTTATTCGAAAAAATATTATCAATCCAATATTCTATATAGAGATTTTTTCGAACAAACATTGTAGTATTCTTCGAATAATTCGTTATATGTATTATATCCTCTACGAAGAATATAATATATAATGAATACAAAAAGTATTCGTACATAACATCTTTTTAAAAAACCTTATCTTTAAAAAATAAACATTAGTTAGCAATTTATTAACAAAGTGTAAAATGATATTATCGTATATTTCTGTGTATTCTGTAAAATGATATTATCGTATATTTCTGTATATTTCTCAAAATTATTTCGTTTTGAAAAATGTATAATAATTAAAATATATTATCTTAAAAATAAGTAGAAATGAAAAATCGTATTATTTGAACGCACAAAAAGTCGTACGGTCGAGAAATTTAGCTTTTAAGATCAGGAATACGTGAAGCTTTTTTATTTATGTCAGAACAGAACGGACTCATGTAAAATTGTTAATTAATGTTCATTTTTCACAAATACAGTTTTTTTTTAATAAAAAATTTCCCTGTACGAATATTTTTTGTACTCAATGCATATCGGATTCCATAAAATATCCGATATAATATAAAATTTATACAGAATATAAAGTTTTCACGATAATTGTGCTTGCATTATATTAAAAGAGAAAATGGGAAGTTTTATATTGAAAATGTAGTTCATACGATTGGGTCATACCTGTGGATCATTTTTGTGAGAGTCTCCAGTGTCATGACAGGGAAGCAACAGAGTCCTCGATCGCCAGGACGAGTCCTCCTCGCCATCACTCACAATGAATTTGGCATTACACAGAGAAAACACAATCGGCACACTGACCAATCGCGCACGCGACTATCGAACGATCGACATAATGTGTCAAGGACGTCCGGAGACGTCCGGCGCCGCCTCGAAGGTCAAGGAGGGGTTTTTTAAGACGTCCGATGATAGGATGAGTTAGATCCCTGTCTCCCTGACGACGCGTGCCACGCGTTGGCCAATTTCCAAATTGTTCGCTTGCTGTCGGGGGCCGATATCGAATATGTTGTTTGCCGGGCCCCGCCACAAGTGGTTGTGTCCTGCCACCGGGAAACACCTGATCCTGCGCTCCGCGAACGAAGACGATAAGACGAGTTCGCGGTATATATACGCGAGAAAACGCCTTTGTTCACACGCGAAAATCTTAACAATTGATAAATCCAGATCTGCCGATCGAAAGAAAGGCCACCACCCACGATCAACGTGTTTTCATCGCTCTAATGGATAAACTCGACAATGTCATCCTTCCGCAGGAAGAGCCGTGCACCCTCCTGACAGCGTGACTCGCCACCCAGCCCGTGGTTCATTTGATCGCCTCAGGATCGATCCTTCGATGCAAGTAAACAGACAAAGAAGGAAGTGGGACGGGCAAGAGGATTTATTACGTGCACCTTCAATTAAAACACGAGGGATTAAGCGTATCGTTCGATCGCGGAGGGTCCTTTTCTCAAGAGTGATCCTTCCTCGCTCGAATTCGATCGTCGATCCTCAGGATGGCGAAATAAACACTTGTTCCTGAGTTCAACAAATATTTTCGATGTCTTCGTCTCAATCTAAGACGTATCCTAGTGCGATTATTCTTGGGTCTTTCTATAAAGACGGGAACACATCGCGCACGAAGCGGAGCCGCGACGAGTGTACACACGCTCGTCCTTAGCCGAGGGGTGTCTTACAACAAGGGCTAGTTTTCTGTTTTTCAGCCTATCGACTGCCGTGCACCCCGTGTTATTCCGTAGGAACTAAACCGGCCACGATTACGCTTGCGTCCTCGAGCGTCGCGACGACGGTTATCCGCGACCCCGTGTCCGATCGCGCATGACGTAGCAATAAGGGCGCGAATTTAGCGCAATGTTCGAGATGGAGAACGCTTGATAGCGAATACACGGGCTTGCTGGCTATCTAAAGTAATGAGAATAATTACTACAATTATCTGAATCTCTAATTTGAATGAATATTAGTTTCAGTCAGTACGGAGATGAAAAAACCTTCTCGATTGCTATACTTATATAGAAATGAAATTAAATGAAATTCAAATTGGAAAAACATACATTAATAATAAAATAAACATGGAAATTATAAGTGTATATGTATGTATATGTATACGATGTACACTGTTAGAAATGTTCTTAAATTTCATTAACTTTTAATGTATAATAATATATAAGGCGATATATGTAATTATAATTACAGAAAGAATATAAAAAATTAATTATAGAAAAAATAAATTTTAAAAAAATGGAGACTATGTGTGACTATTCTCGAGTTTAAGTTTTTCGTTAAAAAAACAGTTGAAAACATATTGAAAATAATTTTTTATAATAAAAACATTATATAAGATATAATATCGTGGAGAAATATCATTGATTTGTACTACTGCAACATGACGTAATCCGATCATAAAAATCTCACAAAAGAGAGATTTTATTTTATATCTCTTTGTCGTCAAATTATTTAAGAATTAAAATTTTGTATTATTCTTTTAATTGATATGATTTGATAAATTTTTGTAAGAATAAATATAATATTAATTAACACCTGTAAATAAAGTTCGACAGCAGTTATTTTTAAAATGTATTTAAAAAATAACGGAGATTTACTTATATAATTCAAGTTTCAATTTAAATTCCTATTAAATAAGACGGATCAATAGTGATACTATTAAGGCTACTTTGTTCATTATGTCGTTCATTACGATGCAAAATTTAATATGTGAAACGTATTATTTGATCTTTAAAAAAAAAGAAACAGAAACTTTTTAATCAAATCAAATAGAACAGTGAATATCTGATAAATGGGAACCAAAATTTATTCTAGAAACAATATTTTATGATGGAACATTGTGAGATATAATACTGTTGAGAAATATCATTGATTTGTACTACTGCAACATAACGTAATCTGATCATAAAAATCTATATATGTATAAACATCGGAGCATAAAAATTTATAGGTACATATAAACAAATAAAAATATAAATGTACTTTATGCCTCGTATTTCTATGTTAATATTATTATCATGGTTATCATCAAGTGATCACCAAATTGATTATCACGCACGCACGCACGCACGCACACGTACACGCACACGCACACGCACGCACGGAATATCTTAAGTATATTGAAAATTCACAAAGTTACAAAAAATCGCTTTCGTAAAAAGTTCTTGTTGTCAAGAAAGTCAGATAATGGATAGAATTTTGATTGGCATACGCTGAAATTCACTGTAAAACTGCGATTTAAAATAATAATACATCCCCCTTTGTGCATAATAATTATTATATCTCGATCAGCGAAATTTCTTTTTATCACTCACCAGTCTGAGTGCTGCTGTCAAATAAGGTGCTGGATGTTTCAACTGTCATCGATGCGAAAGTACCATCCGTGATTTGAGCCGAGCTGTTTCTTCGTCCGCGAGATCTCTGAACCTGCGAAATGCACAATATGTACAAATTTCTTACAGTGATCTTTATAGATTAATGTTATTAAAAGGATTTAATAATTTTTTGATAAAAAAAACAAAGAATTTTTCTTGGATTATGTTATCTCCTTAAAATTTTTTCTTTTAAATATAAAATTAAAAAAAAAAATATATATATATATTTAAAAAATATTATTTTGCAAATATTTTTTAAACTTTCAAGTATTTCAAGGTTGATATTACTTTATAAAATTTACTTTTAAAATAAAAAAAAGGCTACTAGAAATTATCAAATGTATCTATTAATATCTCTCTTGGAAATTTTTAATAAAAAAATCCCATAAAGTTTTCTTTTATTTTACATTTATCCTAATTGTAAAGTGGAGTTTATTGTGAATTGTCGAAAGGAACAAACCGTATCGTCACTTTGAGAGCTCTGTCGCCTAAAGTTACGGCATCGTATCATTTCTTCGGTAGTACTCTGCCGTCGAAAACCGCGCGCTATTAGGATCTCCTCCGTAGTAGATTGCCGTCGAATTATCGGCGCATGGTGTACTGTTAAAAAAAAAGAAATTTGCTTCCGTTACATATAATGGAAGCAAATTTCAAGCAGGTACATTAAAAATATTTAATATTGTCAATGAAAATGAAGTTATAAGTAACTTAAATTTAATTTAAATTTAACATTTACTTATATTAAATTTCATGCAAATCTACATAAAATTTAATAAAAAATGTACTAAACTTCGTAAAATTTTATGAAAAGTACACTAAATTTCATGTACATGTACACATATATACTTTTCAGTTACAGATATATTAAATTTAATTTAGTGTCATAAAATTGAATTTAATTTGTATAACTTAAAAGTATATTAAATTTCATGACATTTTTAACAGTGTGAATATTACCGGGTGCGCGAGCGCAAGGACTGGGCTCTCTGGACGAACACGAAGAACTGTCTGGCGAACTGTAATACAAAATTCAATATGAAATACGGATTGCCTAGCTTTAAATTCAGAATTATTACAACTATCCACACTATGTACACTATGTATCGAGGACATCTATAAACTTTCATGAAATTATTGTTCGGATTTCTATATCCATTCTAATTAATTTAAATGAACTTTATCTGACAATTATAAAGTAAATGAAAAATATCTTAATTACAAATTAATTCCGTTATAATTTTTCTTATTTATAAAAAACAATTTGAAGTAATATAAGTATTTAAAAATGTCATATGTGATGTATTGTAAATTTATAATAATAATGTATGAAAGAATTAATTAATTATGTATTTATAACAATATTTTAATATACAAAATCTTACGCGTACACAACGTTAAAATAAAATATTTCGAGATGAACAATTTGAAGTATTGATAATAGAATAAAAGTATATATATATCGAGCGAAGCATTGTGTTCATATTATATACATTAAAAGAATCAATAGAATGCAGGTACCGTGGTAGCCGACCAGCCATTGAGGTGGACTGTCTTCTTAATCGACCCTGTCTTTGTCTGATAGGGCTGATATCTCTCTTATCGACATTTCTATCAGGACTCAGATGACTTTTTGAATCGCGACGCCGTAGGTAAGAAGCAGAATCCGGACTCAAGGAGTCCCTCCGTGCTTTCCGACCTTTAAACATACATTAACAAGATTAATATATCTTGTTGTTTATTCAATTATAGAAATATTTTTTTTTAATACTATTCTTCCAATTACACATTATTTATATATAAAAGAAATTTTTGCAGAATGTTAATTAAAAAAAGATTTAAATGTTAACATACCAATTACCAAAATTTAAAATAATTTAAGCCTTAACTAAAATTTAAAAAACTTGAAAGTAGAAAAACAAATTTGCTGCAACAGTAGTTGGTACCTACCCCCCTCTTCAGGATCTGGTGATAAAGTTGGTTGGCTACCACGTCGTCCTGTGGGTGGCATCGATTCATCAATTGCTGCATGCTGGCGTATTAGTCTCGACAGTTTACTCGGCGAGACTTCTTTACCCTTGAAATTACACTGTCGAAAGAATCGATCACCGTTATAAAATCAACGATACCCTCAAACGAAATTAAAGATCTCTAATCAAGAAAGGATCTTTAATTATGAGATCATTTTATTAAATAATTAAAGAGAGAGAAGCAGTTGGAAGATCTTTTTGAAATATTAATAAAGATGCAGTATTATAACTTCATAGTATATGAGCTGCTTAATTGCTATCCTTTGTCACAAAAAAAGGGACCTATCGATAACCGCTACCTGCGTGGTCGAATCTCTTCGAGTAGAAAGTAACGGATGCGTAGGTGTGTTATTGACGTTCGGGGAGCCGACTGGGCTGGAGCTACCGGAAGTCGAAGTCCCAGGAAGTGGAAGACTGCTTCCGGCCGTCGGTGAGATCGCCGGTGGCGTTACCGAGGACATAACGATGGTTGGTGGGTTCACGGATGTGTCCAAGCTGGCACCAATTTTGTTTTCAATCATGGCCTTTGTGTCCACAGTTAAGGTCGACATAGTGGCGAACATTACTGGCGAAGTGTTAAGCGACACTGTCTTCGACTCGATAGTCGTTGTAGTGACAACAGGCGTTTTTCCGTTAACTATCAAGGACGCCGTCATCACCGACTTTGTATCAATCATGGTGGAACTTGTCGATTGGGTCTTGCCTTCGATGCTACTCGATCTCTCGCTTTTATCCGTGGAGTTCCTCTGAGCCTCCAGATGTTCTCTGCGATAGAAGAAAATTAATGAGCCAGACGTATATTATATTTTGTTAATATGCAAGCACGAATAAATAATTCGTTATTTTAGATTATATATAAATAATGCTATCATTTAGCACCGTACAATATACTACACAGAAAGAATGATTTTACTGAAATATCTAAAAACGCTTAACTATATATTTTACAGATTTGAAAATAATTTTGTTGAACCATTAATCAACTACATTAAACTCTCTATATCAATCATAAACTATTGGACTCTAACTATATTCGATACAACTATGTAGGACTCTTAAATATAATGCAGAGCTGCAAGATAGTTTGGATATTTTGTAGCAACTAACTTTAACTTAAATTTACATAATTTAGATGATCCAACAAAATTATATTTTCAGATTTATATTTAACTAAACTTTTAGATATATCAGTTAAACCTTTCTTTACGTTTCTATATTGTACGCAATTCAGAACGTATCAATTAACAGATCATTGAAAATAATTAACTGGAAATTACTTATATACAATTTATAATGTACCAATATTGAAAGTAACTAACTCTGAAAATTTAATTATTTCTGTTATATTTGTTAAGTATATTTTTTAAGTATATTTATTAAGATCTAATTGATTTATTATAATTTGACTAACCGAACCGTATTGCTGCCCGCGCTGTCTGTGCTGGAAGCGCTCGGTCTTTGATCATTTCTATAATATTTCGTAGGCGTGACGCCTCCGTCGACAGACTGTTGAGATTGCCTACGTCTGTGATGACGACAATTGTGCTTACGATCACCGGGACTCTGAGATTGTCCCGTAATCACTGAATCCCTCCTAGACCTCGCGCTCTCTCCCGAACCGCGACGAGAGTTTCTCGATTCACCTGAGCCTGCAATGTAAGAATAGTAATTGATAAGATACACGTGTGCAATTCTTTAAGCAATTTAATTAAAGCATTTAAATGCATTTCTTTCGTAAAGAAAAGTTTTCTTTACATCGTTCGAAAATTTATGTTTTGTGCAAACGATTGTACATTGAAAGAAATGTTTGGTATGAATAACTATTACTTTGCTGATATAAATTACAAAAACTTTCTTGTCTTTTAATTTAAAAATAAGATTCACTGGCGATAAAAATCATTAAAATTGAAATGCGTACAATATAATTTCAAAAATTCCGTACAAGCCTACACGTTATGTCGTCATAACCATTGAAAGAAAATGGGATGTGCCATCTTTCCGAAGTTTTTTCCGAGCTGGACCATTCTGAACCGATATAGGTATAACGAAATCTAATTTTTTCCTAATATAAAATTCATGGTTGCTACGCAGAACATCGATCCCCAATTTACTTCCCAATTTTACCCAGCAATATTACGACTCGCGAAATTAGTGGATCCGTTCTCCGCGAAATGGGCTTTCCAATGCTGTAAGCGTGCTATTTTTAGACTGTTACTGATGAAGCGAGGTGCTTTCCTCTTGCTGAAAATTTTACCTCGGCGTGGCGTGGGCGAGATGACCGTGGGCGGCGGCTGTGGTTGCAGCAATACATCCTTCTTGCTCCAAAGTCTGGCTATATCGTTCTTAAGGTCACTGATGGCGGAATCTCGTCTGGACTTGCTGGACACTTGGCTCCGGATGCCGCTGTCGACCGAACTCTCCCGCCTTTTTCGCAGGCTGACCAGGTGGCTGGCGTCCGTGGTAGTTTGTCGTGACCACGGTAGTGATTTGGCGATATCCGCCAAGGTTTCCCTTCGACAAAGCTTGTTGCTGCGGCTGCTTTTCGTGGAGATACCTCCGCCACCCCATTCGCGCAGAATATCGGTCAATTGAGCGAGACTCGATCGCCGTCGGCGCTGGTTCGTCGGTGAACAATCTTGAGTTTCGCCAGGTGGCGAGATTGACGTGATCTGTGCCGCGGAGTCTCGTCTGCCTGTTCCTAAGGGCAAATGCATTACGCTATATACTGAAAAGATGGTTATTCGATAAATTGTAAGATGATGCTGTCTTATTATCGAGTTACAGAATTCTGATGCGACAGTAATAGGAGTTTAATAGGAGTTCTTGTAGCCTTATTAAAGTAGATTGTCAATATTGAAAAATTATTTTACATATACATATTTTACGTATACCTATATAGAGAAAATTACTCGAGAAATGAAAATATAAAATGTATTAATCACGCAATTAAATTTCTTTATTCTCAAAACGTCATTCTTTTATGTGTTATAATTTTCTATTTCGCAATATATTTTTTTTTTTAAAGGAATGCATTTTACTCTCGAAAAAGGTAGATGAGAACATAAATACCATTAACTTCTGACTTTAATATTTCTGCAAAACACACACACCGCCATTACAATCCGCATGAAAATGAATTCAAAGCACTTTTGCATGAGAAAACCAACGAATTTCCATAATGTGCTTTCGTGCGAAAAATTCTGGTTACGGGCTAAAAGCGTGTCTATGCATACCCAGGCGTTGCCTCAAAGTGGACTCCTCCACTTGCTCTCGCACGAGGTCGTCCCAGCCGTTGCCACCCTGCCATATCAGCCCGACTTGATGACTCAGGATCGGCAGGTTGCACACGAAGCAGATCGCTGTCATGGTCCTGGAAAAGAGGAATCGTGCGGTCTTGGTTTAAGTCGGCAAGGAAAGCGCGACGTCCGCTCGCAAGCGGAACGGAAGAACTTTCAACGGAAGAAGAAGGTGCATCTCTCAACGATAAAGTTACGTGAAACCAGGCCATGCCAACAGAGCGCTTGAAAGTGATAATTTATCGAAGTCGTGGTTTCTCATATAATCCCTCGAAAAAAACGCGTTCACAACAGGATGATCGTCATGCTCGATTTTGCGTGAAACTATTCCGGTATTCGAGATACAGCGGGCGGAGGCGCACGAAGTATTGATATATACAGATGCGAGCCTCTTCCTGCTTCTTTATCGCCGCGAAACCACGCTTCGTCTACTTCGCCCACTTCGTAGATACGATCGAAAGAACTTAACGAGATATCCAAGATAATACAAATGTAGCTAAGTAGAACAACACTCTAACAATGTACAATAGACACAAGAACGCAAGTGTAATAGTTAAAAACGGCAGTTGTGTAAGCTCGACCATGTCGACGAATAGAGATACGCGAGAATAATCTCAGAATATTAGCGCGAATGTGGAATTTTAGAAAATAACGCGAAATACCGACAAATTGATATGTGATGAACAGAAATAGATCTTGCAACAAATATCGTAAATATTCTCACATCACATTTAGAAAATAAAAAAAAATATTTAACATCAATTTAGTCATGATCACGATACTCTCTCTCTTATAGATATAAAATAAAAAACCAATATATTCTTCCTTTTTATCCTCAACTTTAAGACATTCGCGCTATATAAAATTACCACTACAATGACATGTTCCGTATAATGTTTAATATATGTAAAATTGAATTCTTTACGTCGTTCGGAATTAGCATAGATTTAAATATGAATAAGCTAGGTTTCAGAGGAGAAGCGGGTAAACTCAAGAACTCATTCTAACGTATGCAAAATTCGAGATCGTCGAGATCACACAAGTCGATATCAGCTTCCGGTCTAGAAATGTTACCGCAGCGTGTTTCGCGAGCGCCGATGAACGTCATTCCAAAAGCGTGGATGCATAAAGAAACTCGAGATGTATACATATATTACATAATATAATATATATATACAAATTACTATAGAGCGAGAGAGCCGCATATTTTTTTCTCATTGTATACAGCACATACTGAAAACTTTTTTAGAAGGCATATATCTGATTTGATGTTTCGACCTGTAATGTCGAAGTCTGGGGCTCTGCAACGACATCGCATGGCAAGGGCCTGGCCGACCTGCAAAAGATACACACACACAAACTTTTTTTTTCGATAGACCGCTACCGAGTAGTAAAGTAGTTGATGTAGAGAGGCATCGCGCTCTCGATGATGCTGTATCCTGTAAAGGCGTATGATACTTGAGATAGCGTGGGAGCAATCGATGATCACTTTTAATTACAAGAGTCATTTTGTTTTTATGTAAACCGACGCCACCATCGGTTTCTTATAAGCATTATCGAAAATCAATGACGTTGTAAGAGACTGACAATGGAGTTTGATTATGATAATGTAATGCAAGAACACTGTGAATAAATAACGTGCTGCAACAAAATGTGTAACATGATATAATATTATATATATAAATGTATATATATATAATAATTTCCTACACATTTCATAAAAATATTTTAACAATTGTTTAATAATCAGTTGGATCACGCGATATCAAATTAAATATAATGTTTCATCATATATGAGAAGAAATACGATTTTAAAATTATTCAATGTATTAAAATATGGAATAATATTATCATAAATGCGTTATGTGAGAATTTTTGCATCACTTAAATACATATCTCACCTCCAGTTTCACCCACATCTGATACTCATGTATTAAGTGAAACTTGATAGAACTGCATTCCCCATCAAATATGCGCAAACTTTGACGCTACAAATTTCACTCAAATACGCACTTCCATCCATAATCTTCACATAATTCCCGCGAAACTGATTCGCTACAAGCTTTGCCATATATTAATAACATTCCAGAAACTCCTACTCATAACGGTATTACCTCGTTAAAACTTAATTATTGCGTAGCCTTATGTTAAGAGAAATCGCAAGTCGACCAACTCCAATCCATTCGTATGCTAATACAGCCGGTCGTTAACGGCAAAGTTTAACGGCTTGTATAAGACGAATTAAGAGAAGTAGTTCAACGGGCGACAAAAGCGTTTCGGTAAAGCGTAATTACAATTTTGTCAGAAGAACTGTAGACAGAAAAAACTGCAGCTTGTTGAAAGCTGGACCCGAAACGTGCGCGGACAACAATTAATTAATTTCCCTGTCAAAGCCATAGAACTTACTTATGCACAAAGTGACCTAATTAGCGATTCACTTGTCCCAATTACTTCGCTTGGCCAAACAAACAAGCATCAGTAACAATGCATGTTTAATATCGATTGTCAATAAGTTTGGATGCAAAAGTTTCTTAAAAATACGAAAATTTTACATATTAAAAAATATAAGTTAATATTATATATATACTTATCAATTATTCAATTCAAACTATAATTTCGTAGTTCCTATATTTTTTTGTTTTCAAATTTTATTTCACTTTATTTTATTTTTTTGATTTAATATTAATTTTAATTAATTTTTAATTAACACTGAATGAAAATTTATAGAACGTGCCCTGGCTTCTCTAAAAATTTTTTCTCTTGGAAAATTCTGGAATTGTCAAAACAGTTTTTCTAACAATGGCTGAGTATTAAATGTATAATATATGTGACTATGTAAAACGTAAAAATTTAAATAAAATAAAGATATGTGAAGAAGATATTATAACGAAATTATATTATTGCTATAATGTTTTTTCAGAATACAAAAAAAATCCTTAATACAAATCTCAACAACAAACAGAATTTTTTTTATTTTTTTACTGATGTTATTTGAGACTACGGGAAAGTGCAGATGCACGGAAGTACGCAGATTGCAAACTTTTATTTGCCCGTGCTAAAGCCCGCATCCTAAAGCCGCACTGAGGTTTGTAAAGCGCGAGAAACTACGCGAAAAACGTACATTACGTCAAAGAATATAAATTTATAAAAAGATCGAAAGCATAAAACTTTTAATTTTCCCGCTTAAATATATAACCATATTAAATACAAGGGATTTTATAATACAACATAATAAACGGAGAAATGCGTAACAATTTTTTTGTTGGTCACCGCAATTTTGTGCATCATTAAAAGTGAATTCCATTGAGAAGATATTTTAGTCGATTTTACAAAATATTTTTTAGAAATGAAAATTCATTTTAAGAATAAACTTATCACACAGTTTTTTGTTTAGAAAAACAGTTTTTAAATAAAAATTTTCTCTTTGTTGTGGCTACGTTAATATTAAGCTATGTAAAATCTCTTTTTCTCTTTTTAAAATTAAAAAAACGTATAAAGTATAAAATTGTCCAATAAAGTAATAATTTTGCTCTTCAGAAATTTGTTTTAAGAAAGTTTCAGGAATTTAATAACATTTTCAGCGAAAGATTTGTTTAAAATAATTTAAAACAATGGCACTTTGAATTTTATGATGTTAAGAAAATATTATGTAATAATATTTTAAGCCTTATGTTACAATTATGAAAATATATTTCTTAATTCCTTTTTAGTAATAAATATTGAGTGAATCATACATATTTCTTCGAGTTATGACTTCTCAATATTTTCTCGATTTTAAGACATTATGGTGAAAACGTGTGTCAAATCGACCATCCAGATCACCACCTTGCAGGTATATCAACGCCGTAATACGTCTGGTTTAACGTCACATTATAGTTTGTATTATCGGCCGGCAAAACGTCATTAATATGACAGCTTTGACATTTCCTGTTTCAACATCTATTGTGCGTTAATAATGTCGACTGCGAGAGCTGAGTGGAAAATGGTTCATGTTACGCGACCATAGAGCGAAACACTGTTTTGAGGATCAAAATGGAAAATAAAATTCATTTTATACGTAAGAAATGTGTTTACACTTTTTTAATATTGCTGCATTATACATTTTCAAGAGAAAAATGCTTGATCTGATTTAAATAATTTTAAATTATCTATAATTTATATTAATATATCTACTATTATAATAATATATCTATTATTATATTAATATATCTACAATTACAATATTAAGTTGAAGGAAATTTTCCTCTCCTCCTCTCTCTCTCTCTCTCTCTTATTCTTATATTATTTTTTAAATATACATATATGTACAATTCTTCACATTTATTATCTAACAATTGCATGGTATAACTTACTAGCGTTATGCGCGTTGAATGAATTACTCGTGCGAGCATCACTTTAACATTGAAATTATGAACGCGCAATAGATATCCTGCAATATCATATTCGCTCCTGAATTTAATTTTACGCAACGCGACACGCGTGTGTAATTCGAAGCGTCGTAACTAGAAACTAGTACATAGGTGGGAAGCAAGAAACGGGATTGCACATTTCAAAAATTTATGTGAACGTGCATACGCAGGCGTTGCATTTTCAGTTTACAGTAATTGTACAGCATAAATATACTTTCATCAACTATGATTGTTGTGCCTTAAAGCATTGAATATTGATTCTACTAAATTCTTATTAGAAAAGGAATACTAATACATTTTTAAGTCTAATAATGATATTGTTAATATAGCATCAAAATTCTTGACTGTCGAAATTTTCTCCCAATGTTCTAACAGTAATGAGAATTAACTTTTTAAATCTTACAATTATTTAGAGACGAAATAGAGCAATCAAATTTCAATGACTTATTTTACTAATACTATTTCTATCCGTTAATCTCAAAGTTTAAACTATATTGTAATAAAATGAAAAAGCTTGAAAAGTTTATTTTCCAGAATAAAATATTTTCGACATTGAACGCGTCATAATTTTGTAAATGTTTCATAAGAAGCTTTGTATTTTGATTTCGCAAACATTGCATTTAAGTTATATACCACGTATAATATGCCACGTGGTGTAAAATTCCTTGTAATGGCGAGAAATGTTTTAAAATGTTTGCTCGAAGGTAATAATAACTCCTTGGATATCGCGAGATATCGCCGTGATTGCGGCCTCGTAAAAACGAGCGAAGTTTATTCACAGAAAAAACTTGCAGAGGACTCGGCGAAGTAGTGCCTGCGCAAATTGAAGGACTCGTTTCCTTGCATCGCAGATCGCGACGCAGACCACGCGAAGTACCTTAATAAAATCCGACCCCAAAACTCGTCGGAAGGAAAACTCATCCGGCATCGTTTCGCAAGCTCATCTGCGAACAAGCTGACGGCCAGTAACAGTTAGATGAGGGAAAATGGGATGCAAAAAAAATGAAATAGAGCCATCCTTCAGATAAAATAAAATCTCTCTGCTTTCATCCTGGATGAAAATCGTAAAAGGTTTTCCAGGTAAAAAAAATGGAACAAACCGCGTATCTTAAACAACATTCATCTATACTTTCTGAATATTTTAATTGACACAGATACTGTTACCACGCTTTTTACAGTTAATAAACTGTAAATTTTTGTTTTATTTAATATGATATTGTTATTGTCTTGATTATTCTGTGTTTAGGAATTGCTTCGTAATAAATGATGACGTAGCGTACGTAATTAAAATCTAAACATTGCTCAGTGGAAGTCTATGGAAAATATATAATGCAAGTGTAAAACAACTGAAACGATTCATACCAATACAGCGGTGCGATACGAAAACGAGTTTTTATTCGGAAATGTCAGAAACGTATTACGGGATAGAAACGGTATTCTCCACATAAATGATGGTAAAATGTCCCTTTATCGAGACGGTGCGGTATGCACGTTTTGTAAACTCGATCATGTCTGCCATGCGTTTAAAGCTTTCTATCGAGTTAAATATTTGAGGATGACAGGGAATCGATAATGGAAGTATCAATATATGTTTTATAGGGAGACATTTTTGTGTGAAGTAGCAAATATTTAAAGGATTGTTCAAAGACACTATTTTTATATGTATATATAATAATGTACTTAAAATTATATATATGTATCGATTATTTAATTATACTGATACTATATAATAGTAAATTGAATCTTTATTAATATCCATAAATTTTTCAATTTATATTGATTTTAATTAAGTACAATTATTACTGCAGGACAAAAATGTCTGTTACTTTTAAAAAACAAAGTTATATTTTTAAAAATGTTGCAAAAATTAATCACATGAGAGAGAAATAAAAATTTGAGCCGAGTACTTGATTAACTTTTTTATCACTCTTGGGATATGTACGTTTCATAGAATTTTCAAGTTTCTGGAATGAAATTTCCATCACTCATATATATTTTCAATTTCAAAAAACATCGAACAATATTTCAGAAACATAGTATCGAAAGAGCTAAAGACTATTAATATCATTCAAAAATGTATAATATATTAAATCTTTCGCTACATGATTTAAATTAAAACAAAATTAATATGTCACGAATGAGAAGTGTATAAAGTAAATGGATTGTAAAATAAACTGAAAGAAAGATAAAAGAGAGAAAAAGAAGAGAGAATTATATATATGAGAAGTAAAATAGCAAGACCATCGCTTTCAATACTGAAATTGATGTTACAACAGACGATAATTGCTTCCGAGAAAGCTCTCGACTTGCAAAAGACCTTTTCGTGCAAGAATCTGTTTAAGTATTTATTTTCTTTACCTGTTATTGAACACGATTCTTCAATATGTTCTGTTAACTCCGACATTCTCTATATGTACAATAGTAGTTTTCAGCAAATCAAGCTGTTCGAAGCAAATCGAAAGAAGCATGCGAAGGTAACAAAACAAACGATCCATATCCAATTCCAGTCGACGACATACGATTCACGATTATTTGCTATCGAAGGATCACGTTTCGCGATACGATCGTTCGTGATGGATGTAACAATACGAATGCCAGGGATACTCGCCCACGTCCCAAGTGGTTGTAGCTGAGGCTCGATACTTAGAAGAAATACTGATCCACAGGTGGGCGTTAAAAGATGAAAGGCATAACGGTGTTGGTCGGTAAATATCCTTCTCCAACATCTTCGCCAGGAAATTCTACCACGAAAATATTTTTTCCAGGAGAACTGCTAAGTGTATACAATTATTCATTAATTTTTCTCTTTTGAGCTTCGCGAACTTGCGAGCAAAATTGGTAACAAGATATAACATTATCGCAAAAAGATTGTTACGTTACGCATATCGATTATCTTTCATTCATTATTTTATGCATTACTTTACTAATATGCAGTTTGTAACAGAAGTGAAAAATCCTGTCTAAAAGAATTCCAATTTTCTATACAAACTTCTATACAAATATTTATGTATACTGCAATTTTTCTCGAAAATATTTTGAGCTGCAAAATCTACTCGGTCATCTCATCGAATAACCAAAGAATCGAAAGATGATATTTGAAATACAGCAACGACATTCGATGAAAAATCTGTAGCTATCCGTGCTTCCACAGAATTTCGATTTATCCAGAGTGATAAAGAAGGTAAGACGTAACAATGTTTTTATCGAGGACAAAAAGCGGTCTCTCTGACGAATGAACAACGTTTCAACGTCATACGAAAGTTCCAGAAGGCTCGTGGAGACGAGGGTGAAAGAATAAGGAAGCAAGGAAGTGAAAGAGGGACGTATCGGGTCACGAGGATCAAATGCGAGAAGTAAAAATCGGACACGCTGTTGCTTGGTGCCGAATAAAAGCTGAGGAGGGTATCTCCATAGCAACCATCGTGACAACATTGTCCATCAGGAGAAGAGAAAGAGCAAGCGATGTACAGTTGGAACGTCTCGTGGTGAACGAAACAGGGAGAAAGAAACCATAGGATCCGCAGGATTCCCGAGGGTGGAGGAGAACTAATATCCTTTCTCTTGTACCGGCAAGAGAAATTTATGTTCACGTGAAGACTAGATTATGGATCAAGCTTTAACCAAATGAATCTTTTCCTAGCGTATATAAATATAATCAGAAACACACAGGGGTTTTGTCACATTGTCGTCTTAATATTACGGAGTGCTATAAGTATTATATATGAGTTAGTACTGCTCCATTGGTATTTCTATTTCACCGTATAATTATGAGTAATTATACGTTTAAATTAAGAGACATTACATAATTTGTAAGTTCAACAGTAATTTTCTCTTCACGACAAAATTGTAAATTGTGTTAACTAAAATTGCTCGATTTATGACCTACTTACTGCGACAGTCGTTTATTTCAGAATAAGCGACATGAATATGTAAGAGAATATTAGAAAATTATATCATTTATTTTAATGTCAAATTGTAAAAAAATTGATTTAACAATAAATTGTTAATATTTCTTGTAAGCTGATGAAATGTATTGCAAGTATAATATCTAATATTTTTGTGTGAATTTTACAATTTCCAAGCAAACTGTGCGCCGATTATTTATCAGTCTTGAAACACAGTTTTAAACTGAAGCTGGATTACGTAATATCACACAAAATAAATTGACAAGCAATTTAATTTATTAATGCTAATGAGCCTCTTTAAAAAATATTATAAAAAATGTAATGTAAGCACCATAAAAACAGACATCATAACAATAGTCCGAAAAAAGCCTGCATATTTTTTAGATTTTGCGTAACATAACAAATTGATAGACGAAAAATAAAACTACTTTAGATATCTTTGATGTTGTTCATTAAAATTAGAAAATATATTCTTGTGTGTTCGTTATCGCTACTAACCAGAGAGAAAAATTTCAGAAAATTTTTACAAAATTTTTAAAAAATGTAATTGATATGAAAGTATCAAACGCCGTTTATTACTAATATGCTATCCAGGCAAATTTTGAAATCACGTTCACGATAATAATTAAAACTTCAGTTTTTATAAATCCGGCAGAAAACAGCGTCGAGATTATTTTACCAGAAATATGTGAAAAATGCAAGAAAGGTTTTCTACGTAAACTTTTCGTACACATCCGCACGGGCATTGTAAATGAAACGACGAAAATATTCGGCGACTCTCTGAATATTTTTAATTGGACATCGTTCAAAAATTTGTCAAACACAAGATATATGTACTAAATACTAACATGATTTCATCCGTTTTTATTCTAAAATCTAATTTCAGTATCCCCATTAAAATGCATTTTATCCTGCTGGATTGTTTACGTTTTAGTAAATTAAACGTTTTAGTAAATAAAAACTGTGTTCTGAAAATTTTATTTTATTAAAAAAATTTTATTTTATACCCCTACATTTAATGCATAAAAAAATTATACGCTCTCCTTTCGCTTCCGGATCATTATTTTTTTTAAAAAGTGTGTAGAAGCTTGTATACTCTTTTTTTCGTGATTCAGATATAGCAATCCTATTTGTAAGACTGCAAGTATTATGCGTCGTCTACAATATGCGAAGTAAGCTTGGTTTAAGAGTAAGAAATTGACCAATCACAGTCGATTATTCTTTTCACAATCGACTGTGATTGGTCAATTTTTTACTCTTACTTCTTACTCCATGTATTGTAGACGACGCATTACATTTGTTGTACGACAAATTTTTCAAGCTTATTGATTGGCTATAGAATAGAAAAATCCGATCAGAATTCTGTCCTACAGCCAATTAATACATTTGAAAAATTTGTCAAATGACAAATGTACTGTTAGTCTAATATTCTATAATAATACCACACCTAATACCTATTTCTACCAATGTAGATTATGTTAAAATAAAATATATATTATTTTAATCAATAATTAATTCTCTTTTTTGTCAAATGATGAATGTCTGTGTTTTATTAATATGAAATTATTAATTTTTTATTGTTTAACATGTGGAAACAAATAGTAGTGACGAATCTAATTTTAATCTCATTTTAACTTACTCTTTATCTTTTCTAATTTTTAGAAATAGAAAAAGAAGAGTAAAAGTTGAATCGAGATTAAATTTAATCTACATTAGTAGAAACAGGCATAAGAAATTTTTCGTGCGACGACTCGAGCGAACAGGACGCGTCACGTTACCAAGCCTGGTAATCGCCGATTAGTTCACGTCGTACATACTTCGTTGCGTCGCGCTACATCGATTAGGCGGTTCGTGATCGCTCCATGTTCTTGTTTCTTTTTAATCGTATCCGAGCGAGTGTTATGTACGAACAAGCGTCGGAAATGCCGAGTTTGCGGCATTTCTATTGTCTCGGTGTGTCGATTGATCGTGATTAGCTCGTCGTTTCGGTATTCATGATCCCACTATTCATCATGTCGCGTCACAACGTCGCCGCATCGGTCTGAACGTCGCACGTTTTCATGATAAGTACACGACGTTTCGTGTGTTCCGAGCATGTCAAGCGTCCTGAACGCCATTCAGCACTTGAGAGTCTTGGGACGTCACGGAGACTGTAAAAGGGAGCGTTGAGAGATTCGCCGTGAGGGATTCGTCGAGACAGTAATTCCGCTTGCCTACAATATTCGCGTATAACGGTAACTTTCGTGCCCGCCATAATTGCACGAGAGAGAGAAAGACGTGATATAGTACTTTTCAAAATTTTTTCGTCGACAAATGACGCCAAAAGCTGGTTTCTCGCCAAAGAACTCTCATTATCTTAATCGGTGATTAACTTTCAAATAATTTATATACTACTTTATTAACATAAGTAGAATTATTTTTTTATTAATTTTTTATTTAATATATGGAAAAAGTTATAAGAGAAATGAGTACATAGAAATTTTATTTTAAACTATTCTGCCGATTAATATTAATTTTATTAACTCTGTCTTTTGTCAAGTAATATCCATAATATTCTATTAACATAAAAGATTATTAATTTTTTAATAAGTGGAAAAAGATTAAATTATGAATAAGTTATATAATTGAAATTTTACTTTAATTTTACCACCTGATTATATTAATTTAACCAATAATTAATTTTCTTTTTTATCAAATAATTGTACTAATTTATTAACATAAAATTATTAATTTTTTGTTTAACATGTGGAGAAAAAATACTAGATTGACGAATTATATAGTTCGAAATTTTGCTTTAAGCAATTAACTTAATCAACGATTGACTTAAGTGATAGCTACTATTTTATTAAAATAGAATAAATTTTTCGTTTAACATGTGAAAAAAAAATATTAGATTAGAGATGGCGAATCATAGTTAAAAATTTTGCTTTAATCAATTCTACCGATTGAATTAATCATCGATTGGATTAATCGGAGTTTTCGTCGCTCTAAATCGAAAATGCCGGATGAATCTATGGATGAACTGCCAGTTGGTCCGTGTGATCTCGATTTGACATATCTTTCTACATCCGTGAGTGACATCGATCGACGAGAAATTCGTTTATATATTTCGCGAGTGTGTCCGCGTGCGTTGGAATATTGCGAGTGCATTGGAGAACTTCAAAGAATCGTGGCAGTGGATTATACACAGACGAAACATTTCGGATCTGCAACACCGGGTGACAGTGAGTACCTCGACGTTTTTTTTTTATTAATTATTTCCAGAATATTTCTGTTGCGCAGAGTAAAAAGAATGTTTAATACAAACGGTTTTTTCTTTTTACAATCCTATAATATCTCTACAGTTGAATGATTGTAAATAACAAAGCTGCTTTAGATATTATTTGATGTAAAAAATATATATTAAAACTTTTGATAAATTTCATCTTCACGTTATGACATTTATGAAATGTGTCAGATAATACAATTGGCGACATACGTGCCTGCCTGATATTTATCTCGTTGAAGGCAATTTTCCCACGAGATAGGTAAATAAATTAATTGAAAACAGATATAAATAAACTAATCGGAAACGAACAGCTTTAACTGCTATTTTTTCAATTGTTATTAAATTAATCAACAGATCCGAATGTATTTTATATATTTAAAACTCGGAGTAAGATTTAAAGTCGAGAATCACTAGGATACACGAAATTAAAATGTCAAAATCCAAGTTAAACTACGGTATTTTGCTATAACTGTAAATTAAATTGTTGCTGTTCGCCACTGGTGAACTACTCGTCAAAACTGTGAAGTGAATTTTAATGATAGGAAAAAAACGAGGATGTGCACGCCTCCGTTTTTCGCTAACGGGCACAACTGATTTAAAAGTCAAATTCAGCGACCGTGAACGACGATAAAGCAAGGCATTAAATGATAAACGGAGCGGGAACGAGTGTGATGCGCTTCGCTAATAATTCAGAGTAAGAACTCGCGCGATTAATTAGGCAGACGTTGCCTGTCGCTTGGGGGGAAAATGTCGGGGTAAAATATGTAACCAAAAATATCAGAAAGAACCGTCCCCTCAACTTCGGGTTTAATGAAGCGTTTTTTCTGTGGTTAATACATTGTCACGCTTCAAAAATAGAACGGAATGAATTGACGAAATAAAATGAGTAGGTACTCCGATAAACGAGACAGCCGCGAATCCAGTGCTCGACAGTGTTCGAAATAAACAACTTCGTAGTGCATTCGAGCATGAAAATGTACCAGACACCTTCGGTGAAATCAATTTGAAATATTTCCATTTTTGCGGGAAATCTGAAAGGATCATTGATAACGCGTATTAGAATTCGATGTAACTCTGAGTTATTCCACTTTTTGATAAGCTTCAGCTCACTATTTTACTCTTTTTGGTTGATCCATTAGGCAAATTATCACATAGTTTATCTGAAAATGGATAAAATCGGTCCTTAGAAATTTATTAAGATATTCGCGTTAATTAAATTAAATTCACGTAGAGATTTGAGAAATAAAATTAGAATGACATTTAAATTTGCTAAATTTCAGCTTTTTGAGGTAGCTGTATATATAATCAGTAATCACACAAAGCCACACGCGGTGTCGGGGTTCCCGTTTTTCAAAAGATTAAGCGTCTTAATCCTTTAATCGTTTAATATTTCGTCAAGAAATCTCCTTGTAATTATCACCTCTAATGCTCACGGATCAAGATATCATGGAACCTAAAGTTACTTACTCGAGATTGTTTACTCAGTATCTTGGTCTGTTCCGTAACACGAGGAACATGGAAGACGAATATGTGGGCGTTGAAGACGCATGTTAGACGTATCAATTTCACGATGTTGCGCAGGATAAAAATTGTAATACATAAGTAATGCAGACGTGTGTACCTTTCACCGCAGAGAGCGATATAACATTGGAAGCGATGTAGCAGAAAGAAAATAATGTGGCGGTATTATTTCTTGTTCTGCTTCGAGCAAATATTACAAGCCACTTTATTAGAATTCTCTTTACCTGAGAGAAAAAATTAGTAAGCATTCCAATATCTTTTGCATAAATTTCGAAAACTTCATAGTCATCGATTTCAATATTAGATTTTATCAAATATTTTTTAACTTAAACCGAACATTCTCTCTCTCTCTCTCTCTCTTTCTCTCTCTCTCTCATTTGCAATTGAATAATAATTTAAGTTTGAAGAATTTAAAGAATTTGAAAAAAAACCGTATAAGTAAAATGCTTATATGAATCTTTGCGATTATTAGTCAATGTAAAGCGATATAATTCGCAAATAAATTTTTGCAATTAACTTCGTTGGTAAATACATTCCAATTGTTTGCAAATTATATCTCATCGTCTTATAAATACGTTTACGCACTAATAATTACTCATATAGGCATTTTAATAATGATTTATAATTCTTGAAGCCACAAAATTATTTTAATTAAAAAAAATATTATTGCTTTTTAATATTTTAATTCGACATTTATTTACTGAGCTTATTCCATAATCGAAGATTGCAAAAAATAAAAACTTGTCTCGTCATTTTTCCTAAATAAAGAAAATATTTACTTTTGTCATCGTTAAAAATGAGTATAGATTTTATGATATTATTGTGTCACGGTAAGTCACATGTTCTGTCAATGACAAGAGCTTTGTAGTAGAGATCAGTTAAAAAGATTTAACACATTTCGACGTTTAACGTGAGCCAATTACGTCAAATAACAAAATAACCCAGAGAAACAAGCGACATGATTTTTATCATCCATTCTCAAAGGTAGATCCAATGTTGCAGTATTGCAAAACATTAGCAATTCTACTTCCGTCACGTGGTACACAATTTTAAGCCCTGTACTTCAACTACTTTACCTCTTAACAGAGGTAGACAAGATTTTCCATTTTTTAAGTCTGCTCTCAAATTCCCTTTTAGCAAAATGTTTATAAAGATGTCATTTAATCCTGGCCTTTATCCGCGCAGCAAGATACGTAGAAGAATCGATAGCGACACTTCTAAAAGCGTACCTTGTATGCACAAGATGTAAGCAACGCGGAAGTTTTAGCTCGAGACTTGGGCGCTATATTTTATGAGAAGGATATAAATAACGTTTATTGTGAAATAACAAAGCCAGTTAATCTGGTGTTTATACTCGTTACGAAGCAATTCACGGCATTTCGAACGTTTGTTCGAGCATTTACGTGATTGTGGCCCGAGCATATTTTTCACATATAATTTCCGAAATGGAGAAGAAACGACGCGCGTGAAATTAGTTATTATCCATTTTTTAGCGTTCACCGAGACGAGTAAAATGAAACGACACAATGCTTTTCGCGGTATATAAACTATATGTTAGTGCCTAGGTCATTCTCGAGTCCTCTCGTCCAGCCATTATCCTTGGAGAGAATTCTGTGCTACGTATGTCCGTTCTTTTCTAGCGTAAAAGCAGACGCACTGATACTCATACATTAAAAGCTCCACTTTGCGCTGCTAAATGCGAAAAGAGTACACGCATCTCTCCAACGACGATCTGTAGAGAGGACAAAGCATGTTACGAGGTCTTAAGACTTTTTTTATCAGAGGAAATACGCGTGGAATTAACTTCTCATAGGAAATTAGCACGAAGAGAAAAAGAATGAGTCTCACTCATCTCTCTTTTTGCATTGATGTTATAAATATACTATTAATTAAATTATTAATTTTATTAAGCTTTTAATAAAAGTTTTTTTTTTAAATATCAACGAATTTTAAAATATTTATAATATTGTTAATTTAAACTGCATATGATTTGCAATTTTATCGCAGCATTATAAAAGTTATAAAATTCCATGAAAAATATATATTTCCGATGAATGGCAAAAAGAATTAATTTTAAAATTTATCATTTAAGAATTTTAAAGTCTCTGTTGTGTGGATTTCATCATATTTGTAATCTCCGATTTGCCAGTAAAAATATATTATGAGAATAAGAATTTAATGACCAATTACTTGGTTTTTTAAGTAAATATTGCAATCTAAATCTTATTCAATATTTTTATTACGTACGTAATGCGAAATATGTTCATTTAATCCCAAGGCTTTATTTTATATGTAATGTCAAAATGTGAATGATGACTAGATAAGTATATTTGGCAATAAATGTACGAATAAAATACAAAGTTTTTTATTCGTCCATCTATTAGCATTTTTTATATCTAAAAAATTTTTGATCGTGTATGAAAAAGGAATTAGAAATATTTACAAGTTAAATATCGGTTCGATATCATAAATTTGTTAACTTTTCGACTCAGAACACTTAAATCGTTTCATTTTTTTTCTTATAACACCCGATTATTCGAGAAAGCGTTCGATCTCATAACCAATTATGCATTGGGAATATAAAAATACGGGAGGAAGGTGGATTGCATTGTATAACCAAGGTACTCGATTCAGCTACAACCGTTTATTGAAAACTACTTCTCACTGAATCCATATAACTGAGTTCATATTGAATCTGCTAGAAAGCTTCTCGATCTTCATGATGCGATTAAACGATTTAAGTCGCACGTGTCAGCAAAGCGCGTGGATTTGCAAGCATGGCTGGACGAATCGTAATATAAAACTTGTTGATGTTAGGATCTAGCATTCCTAGTTTTAGCAGACATTTTGTAAATTCTCCTCTTGACGTAGATTTAGCTGAAAAAAATACTATTCACTTCTTTTTTATAAAAAAAAAAAAAGATTAACTGAATTTCTAATGACTGATTCTCTAATAAATTTGAAGACAGCTTTCTTTTATTCTTCAAAATTGAAGCTATGAAACATATTTTAAATTAAGCAGAAGGATTTATATCGAGAATGTAATTTATACATGTTATCAAGATTTTGAGCTTTTTCCTTTCGTTTTATTGGATCTTCTTTACTTGTCATATACGCGAGACTTCAATATGGATATAAAATATACTTTGATCGAGACCAGACAATATGTATACTCGACAAAATATGCGGTTAGCCGCAGTCAATAGCTCTCATAATCATCTATCGAAAATCGATACGCGATGGAGGTCCTTATAACATTTCGTCATTTCAAGGGTCCTCTCTCCTGCTTTCCACATCGCGTGCCATCCTGCGATGCCAAAGAGGCGAAACTTGGATGTGCGATCGTAAAACAACCCATACAACTTATGAGATCGCCAACTCAGAGTGCATTTTCCGCTTTATTGCACCATTACGATAAAGCAAACAAGTTTACAAGTAGGAAATGGAACAAAATTAAACTTAAATGCGCAATAACTGCCAGGAATATTCCTTATAACTTATGATACCAGAAAAAAATCGTAATTGTATGAAATCTAAATGAAAATGTTCTCGGTTTTCTAAAAACAATCTATTGATATACTCGCTACTCTAATTTATCATGTATGTTTTATATTCACGTATGTTTTAACTACTAATATTTTACTTTAAAGGGAAGAAAAAGAGAAAGAGAAGGGTGATGATTAAAATATATAACATAAATCCGTTTAATATTAAACAGCTTTCAGTAATATTTTTATTTCAGTTTGGAAAGTACTTTTAAATGTTGAATAATTTCTCTTTTTAACGAAAAGTTAGTAGCTGTAAAAATTTAATTTAAAATAGTACATATTAAAGTTTAATGCTGGAAGTGTTCTTACTTTTTTCTCACATGTTTCAACTGTAACTTTACAACGCATGCGATGCGCTTAACATTGCGCGCGCGAATGCACTGTCAGATTAAAAGGTCTTACGTGTTTTACATCCGAAAAAAAGTAGGTATTCATAGAATGAGATATCTCACCGACGAAACTACTTTAGATAATTATATGCGATTCTGCAATATTAAACTGCCAAATGTATTATCACAGCGTTTTATGTTATTTTCGATTATTTATGTTGAGTATGCAATATAGTCTTGGAGCAATTTATCATGATACTATCGCAATATATTGCTAAGGAATATGACATTTTTATATTGACACTTGGATGAGATAAGCGATTTTCAAACACCGTCGCCAATATCCAATTTTCCCCAACGACCGTTCGATACAATATGATGATGTATGATTCGGCGATATACGAGAAGACGAGTGGATTACGAGACCATGAATGATTTCAGCCAGAGTGAGGACGAAAAATCATTGATCTTAGATCGTCGGAAAGAGATTGTTACGACGAAACATCGTCGTACAGTAAAAGAAGATACTTTCACGCGTAGACCGCGATATACGCGTTCCCAGGGTTGGCAAACGTTACTTTTCAGTTACTTTGTCGTTACTTTTTATAGTAAACAATTTGATGACGATGTTACAATTTTTTATGACGGTAACGCTAACTCAACGCTAAGGTTGTGCTAAGGCTAGAAAAGTCACTTTGAAAAGTAACTTATCACCATTACGCGATACTTACTAAAAAAAGTAATAACGAGTAACGCGTAACGTTACAAGTAACGAATAAAGAAATAACGCGTTACAAATTAGGAATTATTTTTTCGATGTTAGCATTATCGTTATAAAAAACCGATTTGTCATTATCAAATCGTTATTATAACAAGGTAACGATCAACAAAATAACGGCGTTACAAGTAACGTGTTACTTGCCAACCCTTTGCGTTCCTTATAGGCTTTCTTTCTACAGTAAGTTATTATCTAAGCTTAAGTCTTAAGTCGTAAGAAATTAACCAATCACAGTCAAATATGAGAGAATAATCGATTATGATCAATTTCTTATGGCTTAAGACTTAAAACTTAGATAATGGCTTATTGTAGAAAGCCTATTAGACACCGTAAAGCTCAATAGCGAATTTTCGTACGAGTAAGTGAGCACGCTTTCAAATCCAGCCTTTTATCGTTCTTCATCTACGTAACAGCAATGAGACACCTTTAGTTGACGTTTGCAAGGATGAACTCCCATTTTTCCATCCCTGGCTATGCTTTCTTGCCTTTGAAATAGCGATGATCATTGTCCTAATGTGATACGCGCAAATACAAAGAGAAGACGACGAATAGAGGGCATAGCTCGAGCAAGGAGCATCTTGCACACGCCAGATTTCTCGCGACCTGATTCGCCGACATAACGTGAAATAGATGAGTAAAACCTGGAAGAGTGAAGGACGAGGAAGGTACGACTGAGATGCGCTTTTGACACTCTGCGGAAGTCGCACGTTCTTAATCAAGCTGCGAGCTGAGAGTGGTTTTCTTCCGCGAAGAAGAGAAATAAGGTGTCACGTGAAAGAAAAATGCCGCGAGAGATCTTCGAAAACGATGTCGTGAAGCTGCGATAAAGTTGGATATTAATACCATCGCCTAGTCGCGACTTTGAAACTATGGTGGTGAACACGCGGTGTGATTCATCTTTTCGACTTTTGGACCAAGAACCGAAGAGATACAGCAATGTACTTTATTGCGTACTCGAGAATTGTGAGATACGAAATTTCCACTGAAACCGGATATAAATTCATATGACATAGATACAAATTTTGTTCGTTTCAGAAGAGATTTGCTGCTATAATAATAGCAATAAATGATAATAGCAATGAATTTTTTGTGTCATAAAAATATATCGGAAAAATTACGAAAGATTTTAATCTCAAGTTTAATTGTGAGCTTTTTGAATACAGGGGATTTCGGAGTAATTGATTGAAAAAAGATGTTTTATAGATAAAGATAAAAAAAGATATTCTAGGAACTCTAATTCTTTGAGAACAAATTTGCGAGCAATTTTTATTTAGTTTTTTTATATGTTGGAAAATCAACGCTATTTTATATATTTGTTTAAAATTCAACAGACGTAAAATTTGACAACTGAAGTAAAAAGAAAAATTGTTCACTTCTGACCTCCATAATTTATCAATATCACGTTAGCGAAATTTTCTTCCTTCACCTGACAACGTAATTTGTCCGGGCGCATTTCCCAGACTTCTGCAATATCCCTCTACCGTTTGGTGAGAAATTGCAACGGCGGTGATTCCGAGGTTTTCATTGTAACGAAATTATCTGTAAAAATGTCCTGATAGAACATTTCACCGAGATACGCGGCTCAATTTCGGTTTTCATCGGTCGACAAAGAATGGCGTGAACAGCGTGAACCTCTGAAATTTTTAACCAAATAGAGGACCAGCTTGTGTATTATCCGATGACGCTACACATACAAGGCGACGCACTCGTATTCGCAAATTGTGCGGCCATTCGTAGCCTAATTGAATTTCAGCTCAATTTCATGCGCCTGAGAAACTTTGGCATTATCGGGTTTCGTATGCATCGAGATTTCTCGCATACCCTAGCTTTCGATAAAGTATTTATTTCGGTTTGTTATCGAGATAGAATTATCGCACTTTGAGATGTCCGCTTGAGACTTTTCCGTAATTATCGTTAAGATTTACTTAAAGTACCAATTGAATCTTCAAGACATTTAATATATTAAAAATGTTATAATATATATATATATTCTTATGCAAAATGTCTTTATAAAACGTGCAAGAAATTGTGCTGTGATATAAAATGTTTCTCTGTGGTTATATTTAATCCTGACGTAACATAAATATGTATACGTTAAAATGCCAACGTTATTGATTTACGTCATTCAATGTTTTCATCATATTATTTAATGAAAATTTATAAGAGGTAGATTAACTTTAATTCTCTCGATATTTTACAAAATAATCTTTAATAGAAAAGAAAAAAAGAGTAGTAGAAATTCCGTACAAGTCTAAAAAAAAAGTACGTATCTAGTATACATAATAATTTTTAACTTATGATATATTTTTATATAACTTATATTTAATATATCATATAAAAGATTGTATATATGTGTATATATAAATATATATACACATACAATCAAATCTATTGGCTTCTGAGCTTGCTACGAATGCAATCCACGTGCATGTGTCAGAAACTACTGGCGCTGTCTGACCGCAGTTACGGGGCAACTACTGGCACCGATCAGACACGTACAACGTAGCGGAAGGAACGTCGAAGTAAGCGGAGTGTAACGGCGATAGCTGCTGCAGCAGGCAGTGGTAATACCGATAACTCAA